>NW_026057584.1:91204207-91270386 GCF_023721935.1 Panthera uncia | reverse complement strand
ATATGTAATTCAGGAAAGTTTATAATTTATTATTTAAAAAAGCACTGGAGATATGGATTATAAATCAAGGTCTACCCTTATGTGATCTGGAATAAAATATTAAATCCTAATAGTTCAGTCTCCTGAAGTGAAAATAAAAATGTAACAATACTTGTCCTTTTTCACTCCCTTTAACACTGTAAGGTCAAAAAATATAAGCAGGCCTCTGTGGAAAAAAAAATTAACATACAGCACAAATGACATGGTAATATTTTTACCACTACCAAAATGATGCTCAATGATGTTGAGCATTTTTTATGTGTGTTGGCCATCTGTATGTCTTCTTTGGAAAAATGTCTATTCAAGTCTTTTGCTCATGTTTTGATTGGATTATTTTTTCTTGTGTTGTAGAAGGTCTTCATATGTTTTGGATATTAACCCCTTATAGTCATATTATTTGCAAATATCTTCTCACAATCAGTAGGTTGCCTTTTTGCTTTGTTGGTTCCTTTGCTGTGCAAAAGTTTGGTGTTTTTTTTTTTGTTTTTTTGTTTTTTTTTTAATTTGTTATAGTCCCAAAAGTTTATTTTTGCTTTGGTTTCCCTTGACTAAGGAGACATGGCTAGAAAAATGTAGGTGAGGTCAGTGTCTCAGAAATTACTGCCTATGTTTTCTTTTAGGAATTTTATGGTTTCTGGTCTCACATTAGGTCCTCAAACCATTTTGTTTCTTTTTGTATGTGGTATAAGAAAGTAGTCCCGTTTCATTCTTTTGCATATAGTTTTCCAGTTTCCCATAACCATTTGTTGAAAAGCCATCTTTGCCCCATTGTATATTTTTGCCTTCTTTGTCATAGAATAATCGACCATATAAGCATTGCTTTATTTTTGTGCCTCCTATTCTATTTTATTGATAGGTGTCTCTTTTTGTGCTGGTACCATACTGTTTTGATTATTAGAACTTTGTAGTAAATCTTGAAATCTGGGACTGTTACACCTACAGCTTTTTTCTTTCTTCTTAAGAGTGCTTTTGGCAATGTGGCTAGTCATTTGTGGTCCCATACAAATTTTAGTATTAGATATTGTGAAAAATGCTATTGGTGTTTTGATAGGGATTGCATTAAATCTGTCCATTGCTTGAGGTAGTATAAACATTTTAACAATATTGGTTCTTCCAGTCCATGAGCATGGGGGTATCTTTCAATTTGTCTGTGGCTTCTTCAGTTTCATTCATCAGCATTTTATAGCTTTCAGAGGGTAAGTATTTCACCTCCTTGGTTCAGTTTATTCCTAGGTATTTTATTCATTTTGGTGCAGTTGTAAATAGGATTGCTAATTTCTCTTTCTGCTACTTTGCTTTTCGTGTATAGAAGCAGCAGATTTCTGTATATTTTGTATTCTGTGACTACACTGGATTCATGTATTCTAATAGGTTTTTTTCCCTTCTTTAGGATTTTATTTGCATAATATCATGTCATCTGCCATTAGTGATGGTTTTGTGTTTTCTCACCAGTTTAGATGTCTATTATTTTTGTCCAACTGCTGTGACTAGCATTTCTAGTACCATGTTAAATAAAGGTGGCAAGAAGGACATCCTGGTCTCTGTTCCTGACATTACAGAAATGTTCTGTCTTCCACCATTGAGTATGATGTTAATGATGGCTTTGTCATATATGACCTTAATGTGTTGAGGTATGTTCCCTCTAAAATCATTTTGTTGAGAGTTTTTATCATGAATGGATGTTGAACTTGGTCCAGGTCTTATTCTGTATATATTGAGATGACCTTATCATTTTCATCCTTTGTTTTGTTGATGTGGTGTATCACATTCATTAATTTGTGGCTTTTGAACCATCCTCACATCCCTGAAATAAATACCACTGGATCGTGGTAAATGTTCCTTTTAATGTATTATTGAATTCAGTTTCTTAATATTTTGTTGAGGAGTTTTGCATCTATGTTTATTGGGATATTGGCCCATAGTTTGTTTCTTTGTTTGTTTATGTATGTATTTATTATATTTTTTGCAGTGTCTTTGTCTGCTTTTGGTATCAAGATGATGCTGGCCTTGCAAAATGCATATGGAATCTTTCCTTCCTCTTCTATTCTTTTGTAGTAATTTGAGGAGAATAGGTATTAACTCTTGTTTAAATGTTTGGTAGAATTTACCTGTGAATACATCTGGTCTTGGACTTTGGTCTGCTAGGAATTTTTTTTTTTTTAAAAAACTGATTTAATTTTGTTCCTAGTAATCAATCTGTTCAGATTTTCAATTTCTTTCTAATGTAGTTTTGAAAGATAGTATGTTTCTGGACATCTACCCATTTCTTCTAGTTTTTCCAATTTGTTGGCCTATAATTTTTTCATAGTAGTCTCTTATAATCCTTTGTGTATTTGTGGTGTCAGTTGGCATTCCCTCTTTTCTGATTCTGTTTATTTGGGGGTCTTGTCTCTCTCTCTCTCTCTCTCTCTCTCTCTCTCTCTCTCTCTCTCTTTTTTTAATCTTGCCAAATTTCATCAATTTTGTTTATCTTTTCAAAGAACTAGCTCCTGGTTTAATTTATCTTTCTATTTTTTTTTCTCTAATTTATTTCTGTTCTTATTTTTATTTCCCTCCTTCTAATTTTAGGCTTGCTGTGTTCTTTTTCTAGTGCCTTTAGACATAAGATTAGATTGTTGGGGATTTTTTGTTTCTTGAGGTAGGCCTGTATCACTACAAATTTCCCTCTTAGAACACCTTTTACTATATTGGAAAGTTTGGGGATAATTGCATTGTGTTTTCATTTGTGTCAGGTACTTTTTAAAATTCCTCCATTGATGTGATTTCTCCACTGATCCATTGGTTGTTCAGTAGCATGTTATTTAGCTTCCATGTGTTCGTGTTCTTTTTTCCCCAGTGTTTTTCTAATAATTGGTTTGTAGTTGCATACCATTGTGGTTGGAAAAGATGCTTGGTATGATTTCAGTCTTCCTAAATTTATTGGAACCTGCTTTGTGACCTCACATGTGATCTATCCTGAAGAATGTTCGATTGGCCTTTGAAAATAATTCATTGTGTTGTTTTGGGTGGAATTTTCTGTATGTATCTTATGTCCATCTAGTCTAATGTGCCATTCAAATCCACTGTTTATTGATTTTTCCACCTGGATTATCTATGAATTGATGTAAGTGGTGTGTTAAAGTCTCCTACTGTTGTTGTATTGTCAGCATCTACTTTTAGATCTTCAAATAGTTGCTTTATGTATTTGGGTGCTCCAATGTTGGGTGCATAGATTTGTACCGTTATCTAATTACTGGATTGATTCCTGTATCATTATTCAGTGCTCTTCTTTGTCTCTTGATAAAGTCTTTGCTTTAAAGTCTATTTTGTTTAATATAAGTTTTGCCATGCCAGATTTTTTCCACTTCAATTTGCATAGAATATCTTTTTTTTCTCACTTTTAGTTTGTGTGTGTCTTTAGGTCTATAGTGAGTCTCTTATAGGTAGCATATAGATGGAGCTTGCTTTTCATTTATTTTGTTAATTTATATCTTTTGACTACAGCATTTAGCCCATTTCCATTGGGAGTAATTATTGATAGTGATATACTTATTGCCATTTTCTTATTTTCTGGTTGCTTATGTACTACTGTGTTCCTTTCTTCCTGTGATTGATGACTTTCTGTTGTCCTATGTTTGGCCTTCTTTCTCTTTATTTTTTGTGTATCTGTTATAGGTTTTTGGTTTGTGGTTGCCATGACATCCTAAATATATAGCATTTTTAACATCCTAAATATATAGCAATCTATATTAAGTTGGTGGTCACTTTAGTTTGAACACATTGTAAGAGAACATTTTTACTTTCCCCTCCCTACTTCATGTATATGTTGTCATAATTTACATCTTTTTTTTTTAACCTCCATTCTTTTTTTTTTTTATGGCCTTTTGTTTCCAATAAGTTACTTTAACATTTCTTTTAAGGCAAGTTTACTGCTTTTTGATTTTTGTTTGGAAAACTCTTATCTCTCCTTTAATTCTGAATGATGATCTTGTTGGATAGTGTTCTTGAGTATAGATTTTCTTTTGTTTGTCTGTTTCCTTTTAACACTTTGAATATATCATGCGACTCTTTTTTGGCCTGCCAAGTTCCTGCTAAAAAATCAACCGATAGCCTTATGAGGATTACCCTGTGCGTAACAGTTGTTTCTCTCTTGCTGCTTTTAAAATTCTCTTTATCTTTAATCTTTGCCATTTTCACTATTATGTAATGTGATGTGGCCCTCCTTAGGTTCATCATTTGAGGCCTTTTGTGCTTCCTCAACTTGGATGTCTCTTCTTCTCTAGATTAGGGAAATTTTCAGCTATTATTTCTTCAAATAAGATTTCTGCACCTTTTATTCTCATTTATCCTCTGGGACCCCATATAATGCAAATGTTTATTTGCATGATGTTGTATAAAAGATCCTTTAACCTATCCTCACTTTTTTTGTGTGTCTTTTACTATTCAGATTGGTCACTTTTCATTACCTGGTCTTCCAGATCATTGAATCATTTTTCTGTGTCCTCTAATTCTCTGTTGATGCCCTTTAGTGTATTTTTCATTTAAGTTATTGTAGTATTCTTCAACTCTGATTTTTTGTTTGTTTTCTTTCTCTTGAAGTTCTCACTGGGTTCATCCATTCTTTTCTCTAGTCTGGTGAGCATCTTTATGACCATTACTTTGAACTCTTCATCAGGCATATTGTTCATTTCCATGTCATTTCATTTTTTGAGGTTTCTTTTTGTTTTTTTCATTTGGACCATATTCTTCTATCTCCCCATTTTGTTTGACTTTTTATTTGTATCAGTTAGGCAGAAGAGCTATTCACCTAAACTAGAGGTATGTCTGATGATTTTGGCTGGCTGGATGGAGCTGTGCCTGCTGCATGCAGGGGTCCTGGGTTCTATGTGCTGGGGCTGCCCTGGCAAGATAGCTGAAGCTGAAGTGGATGAAAGCTTGGGTGTCCTAGAGCACTCTGCACAAAGGGGCACCCTGGCAGGGTGCCTACAGCCTTTATGGGCATGGGTTTTGTGTCCCGGGGTACTCCACACCAGGGCATCCTGGAAGGGTGGCTGGAGCTGAGGCAGGAATGGGCCAGCTGTTGCCAAGCACTCCACAAGGGGTTGCCCTGCCAAGTTGTCTGGAGCCTGAGTGGTACAGACCTGGAGTGTTTGGGGGTGCTTTGTGCATGTGTCTCCTTGGTAAGATGGCTAGAGCTGCAGTGAGTGCTGACCAATGCTGACCAGGTATGAGCTGTCCTGGAGCCTCCTTGGTGGGACAGCTGGCTGGGGCTAGTGTTGTTTAGGGGCAAGGGTCTCACTGAGGCAGTAGGCAAGGTATGGTTCCTGGATCCTTTTTTTTGGTCCACACTACCAAGATAGAGGGAGAACATAAACTGTGGCATTCAACAGGCCCTATGACTTAGAAAGAGTTCCAGCAGCTCTCCCACTGTTGAGCAGAGTTCTAGGCCTGCAACCTTTATGTCCAAGTTGTACTTTTAAATTTTCTTCTTTTAATGTTTATTTTTGAGACAGAGACAGAGCATGATCAGGGGAGGGGCAGAGAGAGAGGGGAAAACAGAATCGGAAGCAGGCTCCAGGCTCTGAGCTGTCAGCACAGAGCCTGATGGGGGCTTGAACTCATGAGCTGTGAGATCATGACCTGATCTCAAGTCGGACACTTAAAGGACTGAGCCATCCAAGTTGCTCTTTTAAACTGTGGCCTTTTTTGTGGAGCTATTGTGGGCTGGGTGCCCAGGGGGTTGCTGAGGTGGCAGGGTGACTAGGATGCCTGGACCTGCTTCTGTCTATGTTGTCAAGATGGAGGGGAAATGTAAACTGTGATGCTCTCCAGCCCCTCCAACCTGGAGAGAATTTCAGCAGCTTTGTTTGGCAGAGATCTAAGCCTGGCTCCTTTTTATTTTAGTTGCTCTTTTAAACCATGGCTTGTTTGGTTTTTTTTCTGTGCCCCAGGTAGACAAACCTACTTGTGGCCCCTCCATACTATCGTAGTTAACAGTGTTGGGTTTGCGGTTTCTTTAGTTACCATGTTGCCATCTCTCTTGCCATTCTCTATGTTTGTTTTGTTGTGCAGAAGTTGTTAAGTCAGCCCATAGTTCTTCAGGAGGAATTGCTATATAAATAGGTGTAAATTTGGTGTTTCCATGGAGGAGGTGAATTCAGGGTCATCTCATGCCACCATATTGGGCCAAACTCTCAATCTCCTTTTTGATCATCTCAAAAACAACTAATTTGATGTATTGTTATCAGTGAATTCTCTTCCTTTTTGCCACATACCATAGCCTAATCATGGGAGTGGTTTCCTGTTACATTCACAGGTCCTGCCCACACTCAAAGGGATGAAATTATATAGGCATGCACACCAGGGTACAGGGATCAGATATGATGCACTTAGTTAAAATGAATAATACAGGAGAAGTAACATGTTTTTCAAGGAAACTGGCCTCAGTTTTAGATACGTTGAATTTGGAGATAATTGGCCATCCAATTAGAGTGTATCAGTAGGTCTTATAAAGTTAGTAGGGAGATTAGAATTGTAAATATATGTTTGGTAGTGATCAGTAGAGGTGATAGTTAAAAAATGAGATCCTCCAGAGAAAGACTGTAGTAAGAAGAGGACTGGGGACAAGAGCAAGGCCAGGTAAGCTAGAACATCTGCCTGTGCACTTCCACCCATGTCTCTTGATTGCAGTCTAATCTCATCATTCAACCTTTCGTTGTTCCTATAGTTCCTCTTTTAATAATATCCTGCTCTTGCTATTGTGTTGTCCACTCTCTGTCCTCCTCCCACCTCCAAGCCACACTACTAGGAAGTGAGAATCAAGAGCTCTCTTAGTGAAAGCTTGGCAGATGAAAGACACTAAGAAAAATGGACTCTCTTATGCACCCTGATCCCAGATGGGGAGTTGTGGGAATTATAGAACACAAGGGTCAGTGAGAGGATATGGTGCCATCATTTGCCCTGACCCACCTTATTTCTTCATCACAGAGAGCAGGACTGTGAACTTTTCTTGACTCCCCTCCCAGAATTGGCTATCAAGTGTTAGATGGCACAAATTTGGGATGCAGATGTAAGTATATGTACTTATCTCTTAAAATGATGGTCTGTTTGAGTAGAAAATCACTGAAACCATTGCAGTGATATTATTGAACAATCTGAGCTATGATACTGGAAAAAGAAAGTAAACTTTATCAGTACATCTTGACCAGACTTTCCTCCCTTAAATCTTTTTCTTTCAGGTTATATTCAAGAAGAATGTGTCATCCCATGCCCGTTTGATTGCAAGTTAAGTGACTGGTCTAGTTGGGGGTCTTGCAGTTCATCTTGTGGGATTGGAGTGCGAATTCGGTCCAAATGGCTAAAAGAAAAACCTTACAATGGAGGTCGCCCATGTCCCAAATTGGATCTCAAGAATCAGGTAAAGTGCCTGAAGCAGCAACAACAACACGGAGCTAAAAATTATCCACTTGATAATTTCTTGTTGAAATCAGAGTCATTATCATGTTGCAAGTAGTTCAGGAGAAGGGTAAGGAGGACATGACGTAATATAACAGTTAGTAATAGAAGACTTGCCCACTCCTAGGTAGAGACCAACCTGGTATTACTAGAAATAATAACATTTACAAAAATTAAATCCTCTTGATTTTTAAATGTTTTTGAAGCATAATTTGATTAATGTTATTATAAAAGTGATGTGTGTATATATGTATTTAAATATAAATAATCTGGGAGAATGTCAATTACTTTATGGAAGTAAGTATAGTTAGTGGTCTCATACATGTACTCCAAAAATGGAATTCTATTTTCCTTCACCTAACTCTTGATCTAATTTTCCTTTCTTCTCAATGTTACCAAAGTTTCCAGATTTTCATGTCTTTTCTGAGCTATTTCTTTGTTTCCCAAAAAGTCAAAGCTATTTTCATAAATGGAACCCCAAAGGATACCCTTCCATATGGACATCTAATAAAATTGTCATCCTAAGCAAAGTTGATTAGAGTATGTTAGTTGGCTTTACACATATAACAGTCTAAGATTTAGTTAAGAATTATAATAAAGACCTCAGATTTCTCCCATGATGCATAATGGTTATTAGATTAGGACTGATACATACGTTTTTAATCAATTGAATAAGAGGAGCACAAGATGGTGATAGTTGAAAATTCTTTATTCTTAAACTGGTGAAGGTTGTCTTATATGGGTAGTTATATCCTTTGTGATCATGCATGTATTTTAACAGAATAGCTACACAAGGTTCTATTACTAATTCTATTAATTTTCTGCGCTATGAACCCCCTTTTGATTAGGTTTTTCATACAGATTGTTTAATAGAAGGGAAATCTATGTTTATTCTTAATTAATTTGAATAGCATGCATATGAGTAGGTGTCATTTGTCAAGTTGAGGCCAGTATCTTTAGCTATTTTTTCCCTAAGTTTTGCTAAAAGACCCATAACTCACTGAAAAGTGAAATTACCATTCCATCCAAAAATAGTTCTGTTGTAAGATGACAGTATTCTAGTCTTGGTTTTTAAGGTTATATCATAAAATAGCGACCATAGTTTCTTCTCTCAAAGCTATTGTAAACCTATTGGGGAAGACAAAGCAGAAGATCATAAAATCAACATAGAGGTTGTGAAAACAAAACAAACCCCAAAACTCCACATGAACAGTAGTTTGGTGAAGGGAAGATTAAGATATAGGAGTAATAAAAACAGGAGGGAAATAATCAGAGCAGAGATGGCATAAGGAGATCAGCCTTACTTTAGTACAAAGAAAGGTATAATACAGGTTTATGATTACAAGGAGATTTTTCAAGTGAATTTTATGTGTGAGGACTATGTGACACTCCCTAGGGGATTTTCCAGGCATTTAGAATGGAAAATAACTACAAAGCTGTAAAAAATGCATGGCAATTCTTATTATTTCTCAAAACTATCTATGGAAGCTAAGCCTTCATAACACTAGTGTTAAACACTAATTTCAATATGCTAATTTTATAAACTAAGAAATTATCAGGGGATTAAAGGAACTTCATTGGAATGCAGACTTTAAGACTGTATTTCCACTATGCAAAGGCAAATGTGTAGAAGTGTGTCTATCAAATTTGAGAGTATGAATAAGATAAGATAAAAGTACTTGTAAACCTGTTGTGACTTAAGGGAAACTTGTTCAAAATGCTTAATTGACATATAAGACTGGTAACTTTAAGAAGTAGTACAAGCTAAAAAAAAAAACAAAAAAAAAAACCAAAAAAAACAAAACAACTAAGTAAGTCCAGAGGTGCCTAGGTGGCTCAGCCAATTAGGCATCCAACTCTTGGTTCCTGCTCAGGTTCTGATCTCATGGCTGGTGAGATCAAGCCCCACCTGAGGCTCTGCACTAACACAGAGCCTGCTTGAGATTCTCTGTCTCCCTCTTTCTCTGAGGCTCCTCTCTCTCTCTCTCTCTCTCTCTCTCTCTCTCTTTCTCAAAATAAAAAAATATATATATTTTTAAAAATAATAAGCCCAACTTTAAGAATAATTTAGATAAATTCCATAAGCGAAAATTAAGTGAAGATGGGCCTGTCTGCAAGAGGTGTTTCTAACTCTTAAGCTCAAGAAGGGAATTTTAGCATTCCAAAGACGTTCATTTGTTACACTCAGAAATGAATCCTGGGATTGAATGACAAGAAATCAAATATAGTGTGGCATATATGCTGCTATAAAGAAGTTTCATATAGTTAGTATGTATGTGGCTTAATTCAACTTGAATTGAAAAACTTCACCCTAATCCATACTCTATATTTTAACCTAAGTTAATTGGTCCAGGCGACATGTAATATGTCTTCCCTCTCACTTGCAAGTCTGTTAACAGCAAGTGGAAATACTGCTGTAAAAAATTCTAAATGGAGAAAAAATTCTCCTCAGAGCAATTCCTTTTCTAAAGCAAGCATACTTTTACCTGTAAGTAGATTTGTGGAAAGCGATCTTGCTGACTTTATTACATATTTACTCTTAAATATGATAGCACCCCTGTGTGTGTATGTGTATGTGTGTATGTGCATTATATAATATATAGAAATATTTTTGAAGTTAGCCATATTTTCTTAACTCATCTGAATATAAATTGACAGGAATTTTCATTGTTGAGGAAATATTCTCCAACTTCTATTATTTATGGCAACTCTTCTTTAGAAAAGATCACTATTTGAGGAAGTATGATCTAGTTAGAGGTATAGTAAGGCTTTTTGGTAAAGTTCATTTTTACTACTGGCCTTAGGTTATTTGTCTACTTTCCAGTTGGTTTTCATGTTTGGATTTATTTTCCTGTTTTTAGAACCAGGTTATACTTCCTCCTCTATTCACATAAGAGCTTAAAAATAATAACCAAATTTTAGCGGTAAGAGAGGCACATATCTTTAGTACTTAAGCAAGAGGAAAATTCTGTATATGTCAGATTGAGCCCAACATATACTTCATATATGTGTATATATGTATATATGTATATATAAATATAAATACATATAAATATATATAAACATATACAACTTGGTGTATGTATATATAATACATATGCCTATGTAAATATCAGCATACCTACATATGCTTATTCATTCCTCTCCTTCATTTAGAATGGGAGGTCTTTTGAGGGCAAAGTCTTTCTACTGTGTAACTCATTCCAGCCACTAGTGCACTACCTTGTGTATTGTCAAATTATATTTACCGGATTCTTTATTTTAAAAGAAGGCTTCTCAGGGAGCCTAGGTGGCTCAGTTAGTTAAGTGTCCCACTTTGACTCAGGTCACAATCTCGTGGTTGAGTAGGCAGCTAGTTCCATTATAAAAAACGTTAGAACCCTGATCTCTTTGCTACAATGTGTCATTCAAATACTCAAAAATATTAGCCCTTCTAGAAGAAAGAAATAAGAACCTCCAAACTATTATTGCCTGAATTTTTTCAAGATTCCTCTGAAAACTCCTGGATGTGGAATCCCTATTGAAACATAACTCTACGATTAAAAAAAAAATAAAAATAAAGGGTTGCTGTTATGTAGACAAGTTCATAAACTGTTCTGAATCTATTAATGGAATCAATTTTTATAATCTCTCATAAAAAGCCTCCCTTGTAAACTGAAACCTATCAACATGAGAGCTTTCTCTCTAGAAGTGCCAAAGCGACAGCATTACTTGAATAGCTTTCTACTAAGTATATTTGTGACCCTGCAGCTCCAGCATAAAGTTTACCCAAAACTCTTATCAAGGCAGAAACTTTGTAAATGGTTTATTGGATTATCAGGTCAGCTGGCAGATACTTTGACTCTCCTGTGCATAATAAAATACATAATATATTTTAATTTTTTATAGTCTGTAATGTCTTGAGTGAATTACTTATACTGTATACTTTTGTTATTTTTTCTTTTGAAAGTCTCCTTAATAGAAGATTAAGTATGGGGAAGTTAGAGCTCTATTGGACTTACATTTCCCCTTAAGAGTTCTTCACATGACTGAAGGCAAGAGTGTTCTAGGAAATTATATTTTGTTTATAGGTTGCAAATCTGTGTGTTCACAGTATGTATGGGCAAAAAAAAAAATCATACATTGAGATTCATTACCTATACTTCTTAAAATACATGCTATCTACTTAAATACAATTTTAAAAGAGTTTTCATTATGTTTGCAACTGAATGAGAGGATATAAAATAAATGTTTTTTCTAGAAAAAATTGCCATTTTAAAGGTGTGTTGTCTCACCAAAGAGGAGGGATCTAAATTTGGAAATAGAGTTGCAGTGCATTTTATTTTTCACAGCAGTGTAATAATATTTTGAAGAATGTTTTCTTTCCAAAGAAACATAGAAATATTTTCACATGAATATTTCTTCCTTAGAAGACCTTTTAAGATGAAAAAAAAAAAAAAGGTTTCTATAGATAAATAGCTTATGCTCCTTTTAAATACTGCTTCATTAATTAACAGTAGCATGTTATGATGTGGGAATAGGATAACTGTCATTCTATCTGAATGTCTGTTTATCAGAAAAATATGGCTACACTTGAGCTTTAATTTGGCTTAACCAGTTTTGGCTTCTTGCTTCTTTTTGACCAGGCCAACTCCCACTCATCCTAGGCTAGTCCAAATCATTCCTGGCAGTGTTTTGCTCACTTGGGACTTACTATGTCGGCAGGAGACCCAGACTGTAATGGAGTAAGAAGTCTTGTTCTTGAGTATTAATATGGAAGGCAGCCCAAGCTTATTCATAATTAAGTACATTCAGGTATACCATTCTTGTGTGTGGTGTTGGTGTTTGCACCTTTGATGAAATCTTGTTTTAAGTAGGAAATATCATATGCCATAAATCAAGAGAAACAGTGATTCATTCCTCAGGGTTATTTGGGAGGATTTAATAGGGCAGATATTCCTAGGACATTTCACCTCTCCCCTACATAGTACTCATTATTCCAAAACTCAGGTATATGGCACCCCATCTCAGAGGCAGCATGGAATGGCTCGTAAGGGCTAGTGTTCTTCCATTTTTTTATCCTTTATGCCTGTCTGCCAATCCAGACTGCTCTCACGTTGTGATATGTCACTGAGCTGAGCTCAGAGGAGATGCAATTTTTCTTCTCTGTTCTTGCCCTGTCATCATTTCCAAGAAAAATTGGTGTTCTCGTTATTTTTTAAGTTTGTTTATTTTGAGAGAGAGACAGAGACAGCAAGAGAAGGGCAGAGACAGAGAGGCAGAGAGAATCCCAAGCAGGGCTCGAACCCAGGAACAATGAGATCATGACCTGAGCCAAAACCAAGGGGTGGATGCCTAACTGAGCCACCTGGGTCCCCCCAAAATTGTTTTTTTCTTAAGAGATTTCTCTCCCCCACATTGATGCCTCCACATAAACTATTATTGATCATTCCAAAGTAATACCCCCTAGGTTGTTACAATCTTTTGAATTTTTGATCATTTTTGAGAGCTGCCAGAATAACTCATGAAAGAAATTTTCCTTTACCTGTTGTCCACTTTGTCTTGTGTTTTACTGTTTTAATATTAGGCATTGCTACTCTGAAAATATTCAAAATCACTTTCAGTTGTTCAAGATATTCTTAGGTACTTCTAGAATGTTCTTTATTAGGCTGGCTTGGTAAATGTCCCCAGTGCTGTTGCCTGGGAGCAAGAATTCATGTCTTCTTCAAGGGTCCTTCCAGCTGGACTAAGACTGAAACTGACATGAGATAGATTAACATGAGAAAATCAAATTTAACAGTGCATGAATGGGAGATGCACACAGATGTGGAAATTCCAAAGACAGGCAAAATGAGGTATACAAGTCATCCCGAACTAAAGAGAATGGGGTGGGAGTCTGGGACTTCAGGGGAAAGGAGTGCAATTCATGGGGTGATAAGAGGAGCAAATGTTTGATAATTAGATGTTTGCCCTGCCATGTGGATGGATCACTCAGATAAAATTTATCTCTGAGAATAACCACTATTTTGGGAAAGAACTCCAGTTGAGATTCTTCTGTAGTTAAGGGTGGTGCCAACATTTCTTTTGAGCCCATAGGGTCTTGATTGCTTTCAGCTTGAAGTAATCTTCATGCCAAAATGGCCCATCTTAGGGCAGTTTGCCCTTAGCCCCTATACTGTCCCTAGGCAGGAATTTCAGGATTGGCTGCAGACAGCTATTAAATTATGAAGCAGGTAAATTTTGTCAAATTTTGTCTTTGTAACTCTTTCACTGTGTTCCCACACCTCCTTAGCTCCTTAACTCCTGAAGTCCTGAAATACTACTTTGGATAAGTCAGTTTTAATAGGAAATCACATGGTCTGTGTTTGCAATTTTAGAAAACTGTTTTCTTAACCAAGTACTTAAAGTAGAAGTTCTCAAGTATTTTTCTAAAAAATAGTGGCAGAACATACTTTTTAAGTTTTTATGAATCATTCTGTCATTTAAGCTTTAAATACAGAATGGAAACTTCGCTCTTTTTTTTTGTTTTTCATTTTTTTCAGGCATTGAAGGAATATGCTTTTGACTTTAACCACCAGATTTGGTTATATTAAACATACTTTTTATTTATTTTTATTTATTTATTTATTTATTTATTTATTTATTTGTTTATTTATTTATTTATTTTTGCCACGAGGTGTGTTTTATTTTCATTAATCATACAAATAATTTGCTATAATATCCCAGGGCAAACCGGAGAATTTGGCAGTCCGATTGGTGGGGGTCCCCTCAGAGACCCACAGGCCGGTGGCGTCGGCACGGAGTGCCCGGGTTCACAGTGCAGCTTGTCGCTCGTGTCCATCTTGCAGGTGTCTCTACTTCCTCCACGACTAGGGTGTCTCGAAGATGACGGGGCTGGGGAATCCTTTAGGCTCTTAGGAAATTTCGCTCCGCTTCTCCTGCTCAATGGTCTCTTTGGTCGGCAGGGTGTTCTTCTCCTGCGTCTCCGTTTTCTTCAGCTTGGCCTTATCGAAGCTGGCGATTTCCCCCATGTCTGGCTTGTCTGCCATTTTCTTAAAGCGATCCGTGGAGTTCCGCCTCGAGCCCGGCGACTGGTGCTCCCACTCGCGTTGCTGCAGCAAGAGACCTAAACATACTTTTTAGAATGTTAAGTTGAACTTATGAACTTGCTGAATATCTGTTTTTTAATGGCATGCTAATTCTCCAGCTTTTTTTTTTAAAGATATAATTGACATGTAACATTGTATAAGTTGAAGACATACAATATGCTGATTTGGTACATTTATATATTGCAGTGATTATCAAGGCATTAACTAACATATCTCTCATGTCACATAGTTATCATTTCCTTTTTGTGGTAGGAACAATTATGATCTAGTCTCTTAACGACTTCAAAGTTTGTAATAGAGTATTGATTATAATCACCATGCATTAAATCTTCAGGGTTTACCTACTAGTTAAAGTTTGTACCCTTTAGATTTTTCAAGCTTTATCCCAATATCCCAATATCCCAGAACACAAGTTACCTAGATCCTGACTGGATCTTGTGATAAATCCCTACAGAAAAGCATTTGTTGAATCATGATTTTTCTTTTTTTTTTTTTTTTCTGTGTGACTTAAGAGTCAAGATAAAAATGGTCTCCCTGAGAAGTTTATCTAAATCTTCTGAAATCCAGAGTTCATTGTTTTCATAGCCTTTATTGATCATAAGAATAGAACAATCACCATGGGAGTGGAGGGTGTTTTAAAAAGTTTCCCAGGACCCTGCTCTGGAGACTGTAGTCTACACAGTTAAAGGGATTCAAGAATGTGTATTTGCTAACAAAGTTTTGTTTTTGCTAGTTCTTTTGGTCAGGCAAGTAAGTGGGTGAATACTGCCAGAACTGAGATTCTTGCCACTGAGGCTGCCATTTCTGCTGAGATCAGTTCTGGAAAAGATTTTCTCTGCAGTTGCCTTTCTCTGCAAGGCTGCCCTTCCTAATCCAAACAGTTAAGACAACCACTATTTGTTTGGTACTAAAAGCAGACCTGGGAGAACCCTCCTGTTTCATAGAAGGGGAGACTGAGGCTTACAGAGGTGTAATGACTTGCCCAAATCCACCCTGATGTATATAGGAGATTAAAGAGACTATCAGGTATGAGGTAAAACGCTGCCCTGTCATCTCCTAGCTGTGGGAATAGGAGAAAATTATTTAACCTTACTGAGTCTCAGTTTCATAAAATGTCAAATGGGTATAATAATGCCAACTACCTCATATGTATTCGTTAATAGAAAATGAAAATAGAAACTTTCTATCTCTTTGGGCATACAGTATGTGCTTGAAAAATGTTAGGTAGAATTGTTTTTCCTTAGTCTCTAACACATAATTTCTGTTAACAACTCACATTTGCTTTTACCTATACCATATTGCCTTTTAGAACTAAGTTATGCAGATTATTTCTCTTTTTACATTTAGCTACTTGAACATTTGTAGTCAAATATTTTGGTAGTAGTAACTCAGCTTAGATACATAGTAAAAGCTACTGTCACTGTTTCCTATATGGAAAGTCTATTTTATTGCTAAACATCCTGTTCAGCACTGCATTTTTTTTTTAGTGGTAAAAGGAAACATAGCTTTTTATATATTTGTGACTAATCTCCTATGAATTTGTGATTCTTTGGATCTTTATTTTTTTTTAAACATTTTTATGAAAGAGTACAGCAGAAAGATAGCCAAATCATTCTGGGTAGAGCTCTATGAATTTTCATAGTGAACATTTTCATTCAGTTACCACCAATGTCAAGAAATCCTACATTATCAACATCTCAGGTGGCCCTTTGGTGCTCCAGCTTTCTTACTACCTTCCTTTCACCAAGTAGAACTACCATTCACATTTCCAACACTGTTGTTGAGGAGGAGAAATTTTTACTTTACCTTTCAAGATTCTTCTGGCTAGTCGAAGAATTAAAATCATATGGGACAGATTAATATGACAAAAACAAAAGTTGAATAACCATATACTTCCTGTATACATGGGAGTGACCTTAGAAATAATGAGTAACTCCCTGAAATGGCCAGAAGTCATCACCTTAAATACCATCTTGAGCTAAAGACCAAGAAGATATTGGGACTGGGGAGTCAGTTATAGCAGGCTACCAGGAAAAGTGCAGTAAACACAAAGTTGTTATACATATTTAAGTTGCTGTCTTCTCCATTGATCAGAGTTTCTAGAGATTGAGTCACCGCCCCCCCCCCCTTTCCTGGTACAGAGAATGAGGCACTCTTACAAGTGGAGATTTCCTTTATACATGTAAGTATCTCTTACAAAAGGGTAATTTCTACCTGGTTTTCATTTTCATTTAAAAACTTTCATTTAAAAAACTTTCTGTAGATGGATTCTGCACTATATATTCTTTGGGCCTGCCTTTTCCTCCTCAGTATTATGTTTATGACATTTTCCATCTTGTGATTTGTACCAATATTTCATTGACATTGCTCTGTTATGTCCTTATGTATATCATACTATTGAATATACCACGTCTTAACTATTTTTGTTGTTGGGTGGACATTATGGTTGTTTTCAACTTGGGGATATTAGAAATAACACTACTGTGACCATCCCTGTACATGTCTTGAGGTGCTCATGTGTGTGCATTTCTGTTTAGTACATACCTAAGAGTAGAATTTCTGTCATAGGACATGCATATACATTCAACTTCAGTAGAGAATTGATTTTTCATTTTAACTTGTAAATTATCTCAGATTATCCTAAATGCAAATAGTATATACTTCTAAATAATGACCTGAAGTATGACCTGTCTGATACTAATCAAAAGGGGTCTGGAAGTCATATGGATACATTAAATGTTTATCTCCACATGTGCTCTTTGACAGAATATCAGTGACTGGTGTCTACCCCCAAGTTTTAAGAGAACAAGTGTAGGATCACTCCCTTGTGGCTGAATTCTGCTCACTTGTCTACTAAAACAGCCATTATAACCATTACCTTTCCTCTGTCTCTAATCTCTCCTCTCTTCCCCTCCACTCAATTCCTCACACAGCAACCCCAGCAAACATTCTAAATCACAAATCTGGCCATAAATAAAACCTTTCATGGGTCTCTTGCTACCTTTGGGGTAACGTGCAAACTCTACTATAGTTTATAAGATATTTAATGATCCTGTCCCTACCACATGTCTCCCAGCTCAGAGTCCTTTTCAAGTCAGCAAATCACTCAGGCCAAGGAAACAGCTTATGAGTTAGGAGGAAGGAGCCACTCCTGTGTTTCATCTTCCCCATCAGGCCTCATACAATGCTTTCTTGTAGACAGTGAGAAGTCACATTTTCAGGCTTATCAGCTAAATCAAGGGACTGTCTAATGTGCTTTTAACAAAAATTGACTCAACTTACAAGTTACCAAAACATTCTTTAATGAAGGTAGATGTTTGGATTTACTGTATTGCCTTTTCCCTGGAAGCTACTCCCCAAATTCCCTCTATGCTGGTTTACAATCCTGCTCCACTGCTATTTAAATATAGACCATCCAAGGCTGATTAGAGGTGTAGCTATCTTTCCTGAAGAGAAATCTTTCTCTTAGATGGCAAGGTAAGGGACACTGTGCTTATTACCTGTGCTGAAAGCATGAAAGTATGGAACCAATTGCAAAGTCTGTCTCAAAAGAATATTCTCTAATAGCAGAAGGGTTGTTCAAAACTATCTTCCACCCTAATAGACAACAATCTTGTTACCCTTGGAACTGAAGGTAAATTGATTTGAGTAGCAATATTAGAAAAGTTTGAATTGAAGCAATTCTCCAATGTACTGTGTGTCAAATGGGGGCCAGTAGGTTCCATGTGTCATAAACCCAAATGGTAATAACAGAGTGAAATTGCTGTTGCTTTGCTCTGTTTTGGAGCAAGAGAACACAATTGTATTTAAGCCATTGTTGATCCAAAATTTTACATTTGATTCCTTTAAAAAGACATTTGACATATGCGTAGTATTTCTGTATTTTTAAATCTTTGCTCAAATTTACCTTCTAAACGTTTTACCTATTTATTTACCCTTGCTCCTCCCATTTACCCTTCCTTGGTTCTCCTTTTCCCACTGTATGATTTCCTCATTTATTGTTGTTTTTAATTTCTGGCTGCCTCTTCATGCCACCCCTAAAACAGATACACTGCCTGGTTCTAGATAAGCACCTTGAAAAGTGATAACAGTGTTTTAGGTTAGGTTCTCCCAGAAACAGAGCCTGAGATATAGGATTCAAAAACAAGAAGTATAGTTCTTAAGTGCAGGAAGCAACACTAGGGAAGAAAATAAGAAGTGCTTCTTCAACAAGAGGTGTGTTATTAAGCCAGAAACCATGGTGACCACAAAAGCTGAAGCTTTTTGGGAATTCTAGGAGACTTGGAAAATATATGCCCAAGTTTTATCAGACCTGAAGGGCCAGGAAGCTGGGATATTCATGGGGAAATGCAGTGAGAAATACCAGGGACACGGATGTGTACTACATGGTCATTATTCTATTAGGAAAACAAATAAAGGATACTCTGGCCTGAAACACTCCCTTCTGACAGTCTCCCTGTACTGCTAAAGGGAAATGGCCTTACCATGAGGAAGTGACATCTTGTGGGAGATGACTTAAATGAATATATGGACTCTGTGAAACTCCCTTTTCCTTAGGCATGAGGGGACATAACTGCTGGCTGTGCAAATACCCCTGAATACAGAGAAAAATATAAGATATAGCATGGACCCATGGTTTGGAGTGGTATGATATGGTAGTTAATATATTACACTTTGCATTATTTAAATATTGAGTATTTCCATGCCATATAATTAACGACATTGGGAGGAGAGCTATAGAAATGTAGCAGGCAAAATTATGTTAAGTGTATGATATTGACAGGGACTTCTTGGCAATAGTAATTTTTAATGAGACTTGGTAGCTTTCAAAAAGAGAAGAGGTAAAAATAAAATTGAATTGTAAGTAATTATAAATGTGTTAGCAAATCACTCATTCATTCAGCAAACACTTGGAATAAATGATATGCCCAGAGGAAACCTCAATAATGCTCATAGAAACTTTACTGCTCACTTTCCACTGGGAACTTGCCTTCTTGGAAGCTCAAGTGAGTGGTTGGATAGATTGAAATTATAGATGATAATGCTCTAGATGCTTATAGCATCAGGACTGCTTTAGCTTTGAAAATGCATGAAGAAATTTGGACACAATCAGCAAAATTATCCATTCCTTCTCTATATTAGGATGATTTGCAACTAACAGAAACCTCAAACTAAATTGGCGTTAAAAAAAATACGAAAATCCATTACCTCCTGTAATAAGAAATCCAATGGTAATGCATGTTCTAGGATTGATTGATTCTGTGACTCAGCAATGTTATCAAGAACATAGTCGTTCTTAATTTCTCTTTCTCATCTTCTGTGTTGATTTAATCCTCAGGATGTTAGGAACTGCCATCAGCAGTTTCAGGCATAGCCTCCTGTTACAGCAATGATCAGAAGAATAAGAGAGTGTCCTTTGGGGGCATCTTAGGAACAACAAAATTTTCCCAGAGCCTCGTTCACTCCCCCAAAAGACTGCCTCATTGGCTGAAGTTGGATTTTATGTCCATTCTTAAGCCATCTCTGGAAGGAGTCATGGGATGAACTTGATTAGCTCAATCAAATATTTTCCAACCTTTAATTTTTTAAACTTCACAGTACATATAGAAAACAGTAATATTCATCTGACAAGCTGGAATATGTGTTGGAATTTGTCTGTGGCAACAGTGAATGGTCTGAGACCCTAGATTCAGTGTCTAATACACACGTGAAATCCACCTAAGAGACCCTGGTGGTAGGGCAGTGCTTTCATGTGCATGTGAATCATGTGACATATCTTGCTAAAATGCAGGCGGTTGTCTTCCCAGGGGATAGGGACTGTGATTTTAACAAGCTCCCAGATGGTGGTAAAGCTGTTGGACTGTAGATTACATTTTCGGATGCTAATGTATATCAGTTGAGAAGGAACTCTTTCTTAGACCAGAGAATCACCTGGGATAGATTGTATTTTGAGGAATGAACTAAAATGTCCACTGTATACTCTTAATTTTACTCTTTTTGACATTGAATTTGATAAGAGTAAAATTAGTTTTAAGTAACATTTTTAAGCCTTACATTGAGATGGAAAAATTAATGTCTGTAATTGAATATCTGAAAGTCTCTCGTGTGTTAAGAAAAATGACTTAATACTTTCCCTATGAGGATATGAATTGCCTGTCCCTTCCTTGACACTTTTTTTGGAGAGCGGGGGGGTGGTGGGGACAAGGGTATCATTCCATTTTGCAAGTTATTTGGCATAACCAAATTTCCAGTGCCTCAGTCCATATGATAAATAAGCGAGCTTGAAATCAGATAAGCAGTACATCCATACACCATTTTTGTTGAAAATTAAATTGTTAGTCTATATTTTCCACTTTTTTAAAAAAAAGATACATTTTGCACATGTAGTGACTAAAGTTATGTCCATATGAAGCTAAAAAAATGATAAGTTCAGTAAAGTCCAGGGAAAATCATTTACCAAAATGAAGCATTTGGTGACATGAACCTAGACCTATCTGGATTCTCTTGTCCCCTTTACCCCAAAGCTCTACGTATTAGAATTGAAGTCCTCTATATCTAGGAAACCAAACAAGAAAGATAATTGAGTAAAATACTGAATGATTGTGAGGAAACAATTGGTCAATTTGGCTATTTAAAGCAAAATAGGGATAGCAAAGATCTAAGAGAAAAACTGAATTGAAACAGCTTTGGAATGTAAAAATGAAATATGAACATCTTGAACTCAGTATATGATCCTCTTTGCATGAATTATTGCCTGTCATTTGAAATGCACATTATTCAAAACTACCAAAAAATCTGTTCTGGCTTATTACTTAATTAAAAGTAAGTTATGAGAATTTTCAATCTTTATATAATTTATATCATTTGTAAGTCATGAATTTCCCATAATTCTGTTGGCCTTAATCATCAAAAAAAAAAGTATCACTATGCTTAAATACAGTTGCTATTCATCTTTTCCACTCTCTAGCAGATGTTACAAAAGAAACTATCACAGCTGGTGAAAATTGATATTCAGAAGTATAAAACATGGCAGTGAAAAGATTAATTTTCTGTACTCAGTGCCCTTGAGTCTTGAAAACTTTAAACTTTCTTCACAGTAAGGCCAGTGGTTTCATTGTCTGGTTGGCAGTGGGCAGATGATAATGTTCTGCTCTATTTTACTTTATGGTGAACCAAAGAGGACTGGTTGTTTCTCTAATGAGTTTGTAAGGGATGCTTCGATGCTGACACATTAGCTGCATCCCTTGAACTACTATGATGAGGAAGTGAAACGTAGTTTTAACAACTTGCTAAAATTATCACCATTAGAGTGAATGAAGCACTAAAATATATATACCAGATGTTTAAAATGGTTAGATTTGGGAGAAAACCTACAATTAATTTACATTTTAGTGCTAAGTACAAATTTTAATTTATTCTGATTAACTACTTTATAGCCCATCTAGAATACCATTTGAAGGAGTTATGGAAAAGCTATAAAGGAAGTCATAATCAAGAGATGACATTTTATTGGCATAGAAGCAGAAGAGTTTCATGCCTGATGCCCATATTGCTCAAAAAGGTTCAACTTTCACTTGCCCAGAACCTGTTATTGAATTACAGGCTTGGAATCAATATGGAACCAGATTAACTCACTTAATTATAATTTGTGCCAAGATTTAATCCCTCCACAGATCAGGTAAATTGCTCTAATCTACATGTACATACTTTATACTTGCCACAGTTAAGTCACCATGCAGAAGCATAAATAGATTTCTTGATGCAAATTATTATAAAAGGGACTGGCAAAGTGAAAACTGACAGCTGAGGCCAAAAGCTTTCCTATAGATGAGAAAACCTTTGAAAGTATAAATGCTGTTAAGACAACATGGTCAACAATAAGTGCCTGGCTTTGCATTAGGCATTCTATAAGTAGTAGCTGTCACTATTAACATCATTCTTGATTATGTTGCTGGTGAGGATTTTGGGGAAGGTTTTTGGAAACCACACCATATTACAAACTTTCTCTAAGTCCAGATCATTTAATCTGGTGATCCATTAGAAAATTATAGATTGCTGAGTTCATTATTTAGACTGATCAGTGTTTGCCACCAGGTCTTTGATTAATTGTTGAAATTTTAAAAATAGGAATTTTTGCCTTAAAATTTAGATTCCTAATATCTCTGTGAAAATAGTAATATCTGGCAAATATGAAGTGAATCTGAGAATGCCTGTCCTCTTTAGACAGACTCTGTCAGTATAATGGTTATCTTCCTTCCCTGTACCTAGTCGGGCATCAATAGCCAGGTTCATCCCTTTATGGTTGTGGTCTGGAGAGAGCAAATAAACAGTCACCTATATCTCATGTTTGGATAATTAAGTTATAAATCAGTGCAACACACTGCTATGTAAAATATGTTGTATCCTTCTACCTTAAAAAATAGACCTTCATAACAACCCAGAAGGCTAGGCTTAAATTTGGGATTCTCAAAGTTTGGAGTGGAATGTGGGGTTGTAAGGAGAGCCCATCTTCAGCCTATGGTTTGTACTTGTTCTCTTCCAGCCCACACTCCCACTATCTGTACAAGCTCTGTCCACTGCACACCAGCATCCATGTCCACACTTCAGGCCTAGGGGTACTTCTGTGAAGGCAGAGGTGCAACCCATCCTCCAGGGGGATACACCAAGGGAAGAGACCCACGCAAGTCATGAAGGCAACTCATACTCATTTGGCTGGGGAATTTTTTTCTTTTCTTTTCTTTTTTTTTTTTTTTTTTTTTACTGTTGTATATATTTGTTTTACTTTAAATTATACTATTGTTAACTTCTAGTTCTATATTAGTTTCAGGTGTACACTATAGTGATCCAACAGTTCCGTATGTTATCCAGTGCTCAAGACCAGTGCATTCCTAATCCCTTTCCCCTATTTCACCCATCTCCCACCCACCTCTCCTCTGGTAACCATTTGTTGTCTATAGTTCAGGATCTGTTTCTTGATTTGTCTTTTTTTTTTTCCTTTGTTCATTAACTTTGTTGCTTAAATTCCACATATGAATGAAATCATATGGTCTTTCTTTCTCTGGCTTATTTTGCTTAGCACTATACTCTGTAAATCCATCCATGTTGTTGTAAATAGCAAGATATTGTTCTTTTGTATGGCTGAATACTATTCCCTTGTATATATGCCACTTCTTCTCTCCCCATTGATCTAATGATGAGCTCTTGAGCTGCTTCCATAATTTGACTATTGTAAATAATGGTGCAATAAACATAGGGGTGCATAGATCCTTTCAAATTAGTATTTTCACATTATTTGGGTAAATGCCCAGTAGTGTGATTACTGGATCATAAGGTAGTTCTAGTTTTAATTTTTTGAGGAACATTTGGCAGACAATTCTAGAGTTCAGGCTTGTGGAATGTGATCTAACAGATTCTAGAAGGAGGCACAGATCAGACTGCCCATACACATGTCCCTGGTCTCTACAGATGATTCACCATAAGGAAGAGACACAGTGGGAACAGGGCCAGAGAGGGTTTGTCTGTGCTCAGGGGGAAGCCAGAGGCAATAGTCAGTGGCTACTTATCATGAGATTTGTGCTCTTGCTTTCTTATGGTAGTTTTACAATGAAAGCATTATTCTCAGAATTCAAGTCTCTATCAAAAATAACATGACTAATGGAAAAATAATGTGGAGAATTTCAAGAAGACGGAAAGGTCCTTGTTTTTAGATGGAGATTATTTTATGTATTTATGTCACGAGCCTGCAGTCTGCAGGTGTTGGAGTTCAAGGCCTTAATTTAGTCATCCTGCTGCCCATTTTGTAATGCTTTGTTTATGGTACATAGTTGTTCATGAATATTAATTGCTTGCCTTAATGCCAGAGAGTGAATTTGTAGAATGCTTATTTCAGTTGAAATAGGGAAGAAATTAGAGTTTAATTTAAAAGCCTTTTAGGAAAGTGCCCTTAAAACAATGACTTTCAATTTTCTGGTTTTAAGGTCCTTTATATTGTTAAAAATGAGGATCCCAAAGAACTTTTGTGTATATGGATTGTATCTGGGTTTACCATTTTCAATATATAAAGTAAGGAATTGAAAAAAGATTTAATTTATTTAAAATAATTAAAAGTAAACCCATTACATGTTAATAATACTTTAATGAAAAATCAGTATATATTCCAAAACAAAAAATTTTAGAAAGTAGAAATTGTTAGACATTTTGCAAATTTCTTTGATCTCTAGCATCATAGAAGATATTTGTTTCTGCATTCAATTGTTTGTAATAGGTTTTAGTGAAGAATAAGAAGAAATTCCAGCCTTACACAGGTAGATAGAAAAAGTTTGTGGTAGACCTTCTTAGATAACTCTAGATAGTCTTTGCTATATACCAAAATTTGAATAATAGTTTATCAACATTCAATTGCAACGTAAAATCTGAAATCCAGCAATCCACTTGTTATAATTTGTTAACTTAAAATCCAGTGAGCTGTCTGACATTTTGAATAAGTCTTTAATCCATGATTTTGTAACATCATGCACTGATCATTTAGAATATATTTTTGTCTATTGAGTTATGCTGAAATGTTGACATACTTCACCTCATAATATTAAAAATTCATATTAATATCACCACTCATCTTTCCAGAAAAAAATTAAGTATAGAGAAGCTCTGAAGCATTTCCACAGTTTTAATTTTTCCTCGGAAGCTTGATATTATCACTGTTCACTTCGATTTTTGAGAATTTATTTATTTATTTATTTATTTACTTATTTATTTATTAAAGTGTACTTACTTTGAAAGAGAGAGAATCCCAAGCAGCCTCCTCACTATCAGCACAGAGCTGAACGTGGGGCTTGAACTCAGGAACTGTGAGATGGTGACCTGAGTCAAAATCAAGGGTCAGGCACTTAACGGACTGAGCCACCCAGGCTAACCAAAAATGTTTTTATTTTATTTATTTTTTAAATATAATTTATTGACAAATTGGTTTCCATGCAACACCCAGTGCTCATCCCAACAGGTGCCCTCCTCAATGCCCATCACCCACTTTCCCCTCCCCCCACCCCCATCAACCCTCAGTTTGTTCTCAGTATTTAAGAGTCTCTTATGGTTTGCCTCCCTCCCTCTCTGTAACTTTTTTCTCCCCTTTTCCTCCCCCATGGTCTTCTGTTAAATTTCTCAAGATCCACATAAGAGTGAAAACATATGGTATCTGTCTGTCTCTGACTGACTTATTTCACTTAGCATAATAACTTTCAGTTCCATCCATGTTGCCGAAAATGGCCAGATTTCATTATTTCTCATTTGTCAAGTAGTATTCCATTGTATATGTAAACCACATCTTCTTTATCCATTCATCAGTTGATGGACATTTAGGCTCTTTCCATAATTTGGTTATTGTTGAAAGTGTTGCTATAAACATTAGGGTACAAGTGCCCCTATGCATCAGCACTCCTGTATCCCTTGGGTAAATCCCTAGCAGTGCTATTGCTGGGTCATAAGGTAGTTCTATTTTTAATTTTTTGAGGAAACTCCACACTGTTTTCCAGAGGGGCTGCACCAGTTTGCATTCCCACCAACAGTGCAAGAGCGTTCCCATTTCTCCACATCCTTGCCAGCATCTAGTCTCTTGCTTGTTCGTTTTAGCCACTGTGACCAGTGTGAGGTGGTATCTCAGTGTGGTTTTGATTTGTATTTCCCTGATGAGGAGTGACATTGAGCATCTTTTCATGTGCCTGTTGACCATTTGGATGTCTTCTTTAGAGAAATGTCTATTCATGTCTTCTGCCCATTTCTTCATTGGGTTATTTGTTTTTTGGGTGTGGAGTTTGGTGACTTCTTTATAGATTTTTAGATACTAGCCCTTTATCCGATATGTCATTTGCAAATAACTTTTCCTATTCCATCGGTTGCCTTTTAGTTTTGTTGATTGTTTCCTTTGCTGTGCAGAAGGTTTTTATCTCGATGAGGTCCCAATAGTTCATTTTTGCTTTTAATTCCCTTGCCTTTGGAGATGTCTCGAGTAAGAAATTGCTGCAGCTGAGGTCAAAGAGGTTGTTGCCAGCTTTCTCCTCTAGGAGTTTGATGGTTTCCTGTCTCACATTCAGGTCCTTTATCCATTTTGAGTTTATTTTTGTGAATGGTGTAAGAAAGTGGTCTGGTTTCATTCTTCAGCATGTTGCTGTCCATTTCTCCCAGCACCATTTCTTAAAGAGACTGCCTTTTTTCCATTGGATACTGTTTCCTGCTTTGTCAAAGATTAGTGGGCCATACATTTGTGGGTCCAATTCTGGTGAGTCTCTATTCTATTCCATTGGTCTTTGTGTCTGTTTTTGTGCCAATACCATACTGTCTTGATGATTACAGCTTTGTAGTAGACGCTAAAGTCTGGGATTGTTATGCTTCCCACTTTGGTTTTCTTCCTCTATATTACTTTGGCTATTCAGGGTCTTTTGTGGTTCCATGAAAATTTTAGGATTCCTAAACACCCACACACTACCAAAATTCAAACAGGAAGAAGTAGAAAATTTTAACAGACCCATAACTAGTGAAGAAACTGAATCAGTTACTAAAAATCTCCCAACAGATAAGAGTCCTGGACCAGATGGCTTCCCTGGGGAATTCTACAAGACATTTAAAGCAGAGTTAATACCTATCCTTCTCAAGCTGTTCCAAAAATAGAAAGGGAAGGAAAACTTCCAGACTCATTCTATGAAGCCAGCATTACTTTGATTGCCAAGCCAGACAGAAACCCAGCAAAATAAGAGAACTACAGGCCAATATCCCTGATAAATATGGATGTAAAAATTCTCAACAAGATACTAGCATATCGAATTCAACAGCATATAGAAAGAATTATTCACTATGATCAAGTGGGATTCATTCCTGGGCTGCAGGGCTTGTTCAATATTCGCAAATCAATCAATGTGATATATCACATTAATGAAAGAAAAGATAAGAACCATATGATCCTGTCAATTGATGCAGAAAAAGCATTTGACAAAATGCAGCATCCTTTCTTGATGAAAGCCCTTGACAAAGTCGGGATAGAAGGAACATACTTAAACATCATAAATGTTTCATAAATGAAGAGCCCACAGCTAATATCATCCTCAATGGGGAAAAACTGAGAGCTGTCCCCCTGAGATCAGGCACATGATAGGGATGTCCACTCTCACTGCTGTTGTTTAACATAGTGTTGAAAGTCCTAGCATCAGCAATCAGACAACAAAATGAAATCAAAGGCATCAAAATTGGCCTTTGATGATGTCCTTGATGGCCTTGATGAAGTCAAGCTTTTACTTTTCGCAGATGACATGATATAGGTGGAAAACCCGACAGACTCCACCAAAAGTCTCCTAGATCTGATACATGAATTCAGCAAAGTCGCAGGGGACAAAATCAAATTTCAGAAATCAGTTGCATTTTTATACACCATAATGAAGCAACAGAAAGAGAAATAAACTGATCCCATTCACAATTGCACCAAGAACCATAAAATAACCTAGGAATAAACTGAACAAAAGATGTAAAAGATCTGTATGCCGAAAACTATAGAAAGTTTATGAAGGAAATTGAAGAAGACCCAAAGAAATGGAAAAACATTCCATGCTCATGGACTGGAAGAATAAATATTGTCAAAATGTCAATACTACCTAAAGAAATTTACACATTCAATTCAATCCCAATCAAAATTGCACCAGCATTCTTCTCCAAGCTCGAAAATGTTCTTCGAAGTGATAGTGTTATCCCATGATCAAAGGAGCTAGTTTAGCTTGAAACTCAATTGTGTATAATTGCCTTTTGTTCAGAGAACCATCCAACCTCAATATGCAGTAGAAGAGTTACATACACACTTCAAAATTAGTCATGCAGCATATTATAAGTATATGTAGTCATGAGTGGAGTGGAGAAGAATGGAATGACTATAATACAGTTTGTCCCACTTCTTGATTCATTTTAGGTAACAGCAGTTTTACCCTCATTGCTTTTGCATCATCATTACAAATACTAGAAGAGTTTTAAAAAAAAATTAAAAAGCCAATGACATCTGTATTATTATTATGAAAATAGTTTTGACCACTATACCCTCTGGAGGTGTCTTAAGGACTCCTTAGCTGTCCACAAACTGCACTTTGGAAACAATTACCTTAAAAGTAGTAGGATGAGTATAGAATTTCCTGAAATGAAAGAGCATTTCCCTCTTAGATTTCCTGCTTAGTCATAATAAATCCATTATCTTTTTAAAGTTTATTTATTCTGAAAGAGAGGATGTGAGCAGGGGAGGGGTAGAGAGACAGGGAGAGAGAAAATCCCAAACAGGCTCCATGCTGTCAGCTCAGAGCTGGACCCCAAGGGCTTGAATTCTGGAAACTGAAATCATGACCTGAGATCATTCTAAGGGCTAAATCCCTTTTCTGCTCACTTTTATTCTTAGTTCTTTGTAATTCTGTCCAAGTGTTAAGTCTCTCTAGGACTGGGTGTTGTTTTTCAGAGACTCAAAGAGGGAAATAAACTTTTTAGAAGGGCCAGTGCCCTCAGTGGGCTTGAATGATATCATTTACTCTCCATATGTAACAGTCATGTTGGAATTAATATGTATTTAGATGTACAATCGCTGCTCAGGTCTTCACACTTACTACTTTCAAAGTACTTTTGGATTGTTCTTTAATATTTGAGACAAGAATGCAGTATTAGATTATCATTAGTGATTCTACAAAGAATATGCTTAGGCTATTTTTAGCAATTTAAAATCATAACTGTTATCGGTATTTACAAAAAGTCTGTGACCATGTTATTTGAGAGTTTTTGGAAACTCATTTTTATTTACAGGATATTATGCTAATTTAAAATACCAACACAAGGTGTTTATCATAGTACCATTAGGTCTCATCAAATTCTGCAACTCTGTAAAAAACCAGCTATAGGTATTAGATTATTTTATTCAATTTACATGTAGAGTGTACTGAGCAATAACTCTGAAGTTCTATCTTTATTGAGAAGAGATGAGAATTTTCACTTTTGATTAAACTAAATTGCATGTTTCAAGAACTTTCCAATTAATTATAATTCAAATAGAGATTTTCATTAGTGTTCAGAAGAGGCTAAATTTAAGTGCATTAATAAATTAACAAGATTAAAATTTTAACTGTGTGAAGGACTATGGGAAGTGTCTGGAGTTTTAAGAAGGCAACTTAGTAAAGCTTTGAAAATTAAGTCAATTTTGAAAAAAAGGATTTCTCTAAGTATGCAGTTCTTAGTTATTTCTCAAAACACTGAGACTGTATGCATACCATGACTTTTGCACTCAGAGAGAATGGCCAGTTTTTGATGTTTTAGTTTTATATCCATGACAGTTTTAAGGTTTTTTTCCTGGAACTATATAAAGTAATTAAACAGATATTTTCCAGAATGAATTAATATGGAGAATAAAGTCTGTAATCCTACTTTTACAAAGAGATCTTCTCATTTTAAATTAAATAATAATCCTAGAAGCTGGAGTCGGCAAGCTTCTTCTGTAAAGGACCAGATAGTAAATATTTTAGGCTTTGTAGGCCATATGATTCTCTGTCAGGACTACTCAGCTCTGTTGTATGGCAAAGTTAGCCATAAACAGTAAGTAAGCAAAGAACATGTCTGGGTTTCACAAAAAATTTTCTTTACACAGACAGGGAGTAGGCTAGATTTAGCCTATGGGTTGTCATTCACCAGCCCTCATGCCCCCTGTAAATAGCTTCACAGAATATCTCGAGTTAGAGAAGATAGTAACAATCAGATCATGTAAATAAAATAGTGCACCCCATTAGCCTTTTACACATCCAAGGGCTTTCAGGAACAGTTCCCCTAAAAGCGAAGAGTGCATTTCCTTAGACTCGTGGAAGTATCATTCTGTGCAAGCTTAGCCACAGGGTCCATTTTTGCATCCAAAACCTTATTCATTGACTAGTTATTAGTATAGGCCAGCTTTTCAACCATATCTCACATGTTCACCAAGAAGTTACTTAGTGTTCTAAGGTAAAAGCAACTGTGTAAATTCTCATGTTCAAATAATTTTCAGAAAAATAGAATTAAACTATTTTTTTATCTATAAAAAATTTAATAGACTTATATATAATGTAAATCTCCAGATGACAGGGTGGAAATATTTCCCAAACTTATTTAACCCTGAAAGCCCCCTTGAACAATCATAGGAGATCCATTGAACATAGTTTGAGAGTTGCTAGTTCTGGGCTTCAGTCTACCTATCAGCATTCTTAATTATAACTTGCCATCTGGAAATAGCTTCCATGGCTGAAGGGCTCAATAGACTCCTACAGATAATTATTCCTTTCCTCAGCCTGCACTTAGGGCTTTCTCTTCTCAGCACTACCATTTCCACCTTGATTGTGTCCTGATTTCTTCCCTACTTCCAGAACAGGGAGAAGTGACAAGAATTGGTGAAAGTAAAGAAGGATGTGGTGGATCTGTATGCCCACCACAGCTCAGGTTCTCTGAATTATAGATCAATGGTAATTCAGACTCCTGGAACATAAAATCATTGCACTGCACTCTGGTTCTAGCAAACAGCTTGAGGAAGAAAGAATGGGAGGTTATTAAGTGACAGAAGGCATAGATAAAAGCTGTGAAGGTTTGTTTTGTCCCACTTAGGAATGAGAAGTATCCTCAACAGGATGCCTTGGGATCTATGGCTCCTCGCTGGTGTTGGCCTTCTGCTGCACCAAACCATCATTTGTTCTGATATTCTGCTGGGTCTCCTGCTCATGGAAATAATATCAACAGTTCAAACTGATGAGCAGGATGCTTTACCCGTGTTATCTCATTAGTTCTTGGATTAATCCTGTGAGGAAAGTAGTACTCTGTTGCCTTTTTTTCTTTCTTTTTTTAATGTTTATTTTTGAGACAGAGAGAGGCAGGGCATGAGTGGGGGAGGGGCCGAGAGGGAGGGAGACACAAAACCCAAAGCAGGCTCCAGGATCTGAGCTCCCACTCATGAGCTATGAGACCATGACCTGAGCCAAAGTCAAACACTTAACCAACAGAGCCACCCAGGTGCCCTTCTCTTGCCTTTCTTAAAGCTGAAGAAAGTCTTCAGAGAGTGATCTTCAGAAGGTTTAAGTTATTGCCCTAGGTGCACAGCTGGTAACTCAGATCTAGGACTAAAACCCAAGGAAGCCTGTCTCCAGGTCTGAATTAATGCCTTTCTCTACTGAGTCAGTACGTGAGGGAGCAGAAGCCCCTAATCCCATCTGAAACCTTTAATGACCATTGAATATACTGGAGCAGTACACTCAGAAGTAAATATAATCTAATCCTTACCCTGAATGCACAGTATCCACTTCTTTGATTTCTAGTTATTGTGTGTGTTTTGTTTTGTTTTTTTATAGTTGGATTTCCAGAAGCAGTGAGTAGGGAATCAATTAATTCTAGGAAATTAAGTTAGGGAAGTTTCATAAAGGAAATTACAACTTACTTGAGCCTGTAGGATGATATTAACAAAAATAAAACGGAAAAAAGGGCTTCCAAGCACAGGAAAACACAAAGGTCCTCAGCCACTGGTGGGGGCTGGGAATAGTAAGTTGTTGGGTACAACTGGTTATAGCCTCAGGAGTCATTTCACAGACAGAATTTACAAGATGTGTTGATGGATTGGAACTTGAGGCAGAGAGGGCTAAGGAAGAATCATCTTTCAAGCTGGATGGCTAGTGAGATGCTAACACCATTAATGGACAGAGAAAACCTTGAGGGTTCGATGTGATGCTAGTTCCAGACATGTCTAGTTTGAGGTTCCTTAAGGTAGTTAAGCGCAGCTTTCTAATCCAGTAGTTTGATATTTAGATCTGAAGCATTGCAAAACACTCAGTACAGGGCAAACTGGGATAGAACAAAAAAGGTAAAAATATTTCAACTGATATTAACTTTTATAATCAGAAGTAACTTATCAAAGTGATGCAATACTAATTACCTAGATAAGGTATTCACATATATAGGAGTACATATAAATATATATACAGGGCGCCTGGGTGGCTCAGTCGGTTGAGCGCCGACTTCGGCTCAGGTCACGATCTCGCGGTCCGTGAGTTCGAGTCCCGCATTGGGCCCCTGTGCTGACAGCTCAGAGCCCGGAGCCTGTTTCAGATTCCGTGTCTCCCTCTCTCTGACCCTCCCCCATTCATGCTCTGTCTCTCTCTGTCTCAAAAATAAATAAATGTTAAAAAAAATTGAAAATAAATATATATACATAGTATATTTTATATGCTGTATATATTTATACAATTAAGATGCATGTTTGATATGTGTATGTATGTATATATGTATATCTTCTATCTTCTCTAAATGTGTCTTCTATATGTATATGTATATGTGTGTATATATATATACACACACGCATATATATGCATATATTTATATATATATCTTCTATGAAAAAAGGCACTTAGAATTTCAAAACATTGATATAGGAGTAGATTTGGGGGTATGACTTTAAAATTGGATCTTCATAAATTGTATCTACTGCTTACAATATAAGATACACATTTTCACTGATTATGAAGTTAGAAATAGAGGTGCTGATGACCCAAATGTTATTCACAGGGAGAAATAATGATTGCCATGCTAGGGCTGTGATAATGATGATGATCTCTAAAAGCTGTTAACAAAGTGGCTCTGTCTCTATGAGGCTGAGAACTCACAGTTTTTTCCTATCATTCTCTTTTTCTCCATTTCACATATGTACATGCACACAGTATATTATTAAGAATAACAAATCTTCTGAGGTGAAAAAACTAAGACACTGCCCACTGAATTTTAGAGAAGGGAGCACTCACTTGTGCCTTGCTTAAGAGAAGAGAGTTGCATATCACTAGAACTGAATGGACAGATACTGAGTTTGAAATTGCTAGATGCTAACCAGGAAAGAACCTTATCCATGACAAAGTTCCACCTGTCCTGTAGCATGAGCCACAGATATGTATAACATGATTTTCCTAGCATGACGACCAAATCCAGGACTAACATTCCCAAAGCAACACTCCTTCTGGCTGCCCTCAGTTCTCTGATTTTAGGGATAAAATTGAAATTCTGTGCATGTTAACCTAGTTTCCTATACTTGTTGATATTTGATCAAGGGAGGAACTTTACATTTTTGTGTGTTTGGCTTATAAGTGCTAACAAATAGAAAAGACTCATCTGCTCTCCTATTTCTCCAACTCTTAAGAAAATACTAATCCACCCAATCCTATAACCAATGAAAAAAATTAGGTTTTATTTATTTGGTGCTTACCAATTTAGTCTTACCATAAATTGTTTTATTTTTGTTTTAGGAATTATATTCATTGAACTAAAATCAAATGTATATTTGTGGGGCACCTGGGTGGCCTAGTCAGTTAAGTGTCTGACTTCGGCTCAGGTCATGATCTCACAGTTTGTGGGTTCAGTTCCCATGTTGGGCTCTGTGCTGACAGTTCAGAGCCTGGAGCCTGCTTCAGATTCTGTTGTCTTCTCTCTTTCTCTCTCTCTCACTCTCTCTCTCTCTCTCTCTCTCTCTGCCCCTCCCCCACTGGAGCTATCTCTCTCTCTTTCTCTCTCTGTCTCTATCTCAAAATTAAACATTAAAGAAATGTAAAAAAAAATCAAATGTATATTTGAAAATTCTTAATGTAGCTTTGAAAATCACTGTGTCACTCTGTAGATGTTGTGAATAGTTAAAAACAGGAAATCCTGACATAGTGACTATACGTAAAAATACGGTGCTGTACGCTTAAAAAAAATAAGTGTGTAGATCTCAAGGGTTCTTAACAACAAAAAAGGGACAGAAAGAAACTTTAGAGGATAATGTACGTGTTTGTTACCTTGATTGTGGTGATAGGTTCATGGGTTGATAGGCATATGCTCATGTGTATGTCAGACTTATCAAATTGTATATATCAAATGTGCAGGTATATCAATTATACTTCGGTAGGATTGGGGGGCAGGAAATCCCAAATTGGAACTCAGCATTATTCCTGATGTGTGTGTACACACACACACACACACACACACACACACACACACACATCCTAGATACATCTTCAATCTAGAATGTTTTTATGTTTTGCTGGCTGAAATTACTAACTGTATCTCAACCATCACTCACAGTTTGCAGAGAAAACCTTGTCTTCGTTGTCTGCTTCCCGCATCACTACATGCACACCCCTTGATGTACACCACATGACTGTGAAGTCCATAGAACAACATTTTTTTTTCTGTGTGGTATCATGTGGAGGAAACACTTGAGCAACTCAAGAGCAACAGGTATTCGTTAGAAAAATCCATCAGAGAAATCAATGGTAATTTGAGTTTCACCAAGGAGAAAATGCAAATAGATTGAGCAGAACATAAGATCAGAGTAATCACCAAGCTAGCATGGATGATGATGTTATAAACCGTGGTAAAGGAAGTACAGCTAAAACGTGTATTTCCTGGCCATTAGCATCTGCCAACTAACATTCGAAAGATTCTCATTAAGTACCAGCTAAGTGTCACCTACAGTGGATCACTGACTGTCAAAACAGTGACAGTGACTTTTTAGAAGTTTCTGCTAGATGTGATAGAATTCAAGGTGTAAATTTTAATTATGTTTTTTACTGACGACAATTCAGTTTAAATATACAAGACTATATTTTTATAAATCCATTCCAAATTATGATAGAAAGTAAGGTAAGTTAAAGATTTTAATAGGGGCTGGAGTTGTGTTTTGTTTTTGTCCCTCGGGAGATCCTAACAGAAGCATTGTTGTTGAGAAAGTGGTAAATATGCTAATATTTTACATAAAAGTTTATCCACCTGGGGTCTGAGGATCTCCAGGAGATAAAGGACATAGTTTAGACAGCCCAGAAGTGGTTTAAAAGAACCGTCCATGCACGTATTTGTGATTATGTTTTATTACAAAGATAATTCTTATAAAAAGAATGAATTTAAGTATGTTCTGGATTATTCAAACAAATGCTTTATATACTAACATATAATATACTTGAACCTTTATTTATATTTTTCTTGTCATACTAATAACAAGTAATTACTTCAAAAGTTTATTTTATATCTGAATTTGAGATCCATGGACTACTGACAACTAATTATTCAGTTAACCCCAGGATCTTTGTGGCAAGAACACACAACATGAGATTTACCTTCTTAGCAAAATTTTGTTTGTGCAATATAGTGCTATCACCTAAAAACACAATGTTGTATAGCAGATCTCTAGAACTTATTCATGTGAAATAACTGAAACTTTACTATTTGATAGTAACCTCTTCTTGCTCTTCCTACTCCCTGGCAACCCCTATTCTATTTTCTGCCTTTATGGGTTTTACTCTTTCAGATACCTCATAAAATTGGAATCATGCAGTTTCTTCAGTGGCTGGACTGTCTCACTTAACATAATGTCCTCAAGTTTCATCCATGTTGTCAAATATGGCAGGAATTCCTTTTTTAAGGCTGAATAATATCCCATTGTATGTATATATCACATTTTCTTTATTCGTTCTTCTGTTAGTGGAAGCTTAGGTTGTTTTCACTTCTTGGCTATTATGAATAATGCTGTCGTGAATATAGAAGTAGAGTTTTTTATGCTTTTAAGCTAATGACATATTGTCTCATATTATCACAAGGATGTATTCTGCAGTAGACAGGCCATTGTCTAGCTGAGTATTTAATATGTGCATAATACTGTGCAGTATTAAAACAAAAGGGTAGCTTTTCACTGGATCCTTGAAGCAAAATACACACACACACACACACACACACACACACAAATGGTGATTTTTTTTTCCCCCTTTCAACTAGATTTAGAGTAAAAAGAGAAAGAAGGGTGAAGAGGGAGAAAGACAAAGCACATTAATCTTTTTTTTTTTTTTTTTTGGAATTACCTACCAGGAAAGACCATAAGGAATTATGTATGTGGCAAACTTTTTTTGATAGGACTATTACTACTGACTGTATCCATTAGTCTAGATGTATGTAACAGCTAGGGACTAGGGGAAATCTATAAACTTGAATCAGCTGCTCAGTTCAATTTACATATTGCCAAGCAATGCATTTAGTAACTTTTACTCCCCTATTCTCAATGTGTTTTAACTAGATAAACCACCATTTTGCTATCATGTGGATACAAGTTTAGATGCAGACTTGGCCAAAAGATTTAGTTCTTGACAAGCTTCGTCACCCCCAGGCTGCTGGATGCCAGCTTGCCACAACATGAAGCCAAGACCTGTTACATGCTCTACTGTTTGAAATAATATTCCAGTTCATTTGTAAAAGATTTTGCCTTCATTACTTTCAACTTCAATTGAAAGGAAGGTAAATGATATAAGAGTTAAAAGTGAAAGAAAAATTCCTTGAAGGAAGTGAATTAAGTTGTTTCTAGAAAATTAGTGTACAATGCCATTAATTTCCAGATTGTTTCCAGTATCCTACATGCCATGATTATTACCTGATTTTATTAAGCATTTCTGTGCTGTGTTTGATCTTTGCAAAATCTAAAGTGTTTTCTTCTCCCCTGCCCCCACCTTTTTTTCCCCCTCAAGAATACCACTCCTAATCTGGTCTTGGTTTTAGCTAATCTCTTTGCACTTCAATTAGGAAGACAAGAGCAATTTCTTGATTAGCTCTGTCTTCAACTATATCCATCTTTTATTATTTTACATTTAACCCTAAATTCCTTTTCTGCTACTTTAGGATACAAGTACATACCCAATACTGCAATGGAAGGGAAATGAGACTTTATATGCCAATTTTCAGAATACATTCCAACCTCAGTTAAGTAGGGCCAGGTAGCAGCAAAATGATGAGCTTAATTTTTGAAACTTCCTTTCTTTCCATCTTAAACCTATTTCCAGTGTTCAGTGTTTCCACCCATGAAATTTCTATCATACCCATGTGCCTACTGGGACCCTTTTACCATCTTCAGACTCCGATTTTTGCATTAAGGAAACCAACTCTAGGGAAGAAAACATCTGAATTGAAACAAGTTACACTAAGGTGTAACTAAGTGGCTGATAAGCATAGTATTGTCATCTGCCCAATATAATCTGTCTTGCAAAAGAAAAATTCTTTAAGTAGAGAGGAGATAGATGGGCTTAATGGAAACAGCTTGAGATTTGGTGTCAGAACATTTGAGTAGCCATTCTGGCCCCATTTATTCTTCAGTTTCCTCCTCTGTAAAAAAGGTTTAACAATGACCAGTTTGGAGTAACCTTGCCATGATGCAATTAGATGATGTATTTAAAGTGCCCAGGATAATGTCAGAGAAAAATTAGCAGCTAGTAAATAACACAAGAAATCAGCTCTTAGAAATGGGGCTATTTCAAGCACTTTGGCAATAGACTAAAAAAAATATTGTAGACAGCCATTCTTTGTTGTTTTCATATTTTATCTGTAGTGTTCCTCAAATCTTTCTCGTTTTTCTGAAAAGAGATGTATACGAAGTTGAGTCAAATTTACTGAGGTCTTTGCTTTATACTTTAACAATTGCTTTCTCTAACAGCTTGCAGAATGATCTTATTTTGGCCACAAAGATGCAGGTTAAATGTCAGCAAAAGATTAACTTTATTATATGTAATCAAAGAACATTCTGAGGTAATAAACCATGATGCAACTATGCCTGTCTTCTGTTGTCCTAGGGGCTGCTGCCTCCTGTCCCCCCACTGTCACCACTTCACACACTTGAAAGGTATGATAAATGAGGGCTCTTGTGGCTCACAACTTCCTCCATGAGGAAAATCCATTATCATCTTCAAATAAAAGAATGGCCGGTGGTAAAGGTCAGCTCATGAGTCCAATTTTACCTTTGGTTTGTGGATTGGAGAGAAACAAAGCCACCCAGATGTGAGGCAAGATGCTGAAAACCTTTAAAGTCTGAAAGTTTCTAAAAGGACAGAGAATAGTAACATCCTGGAAATGTGTTCTCCCCTGCTTCTATTTCCTTTTTAATTTTTTTTTTTTTTTCATTTTGATCAGCATGTAGTTTAAGAAGAGTAATACCAACACTCGGGAAAATGTACCTACCATTGTGCATAATGCCCTTTACATCATTTGGAAAATGATAATGTTAAAATTTAGAGCTTAAATCCTCACGTTTCTTAGTACCTCACCCTTTTTTTATATGGAATCATCTGCTTAGTAATTAAATTTGATGTGTGGAGTTTTTGAATATACAATTTTACTAGTAAGTAAATTGAACAATAGCACATCACTTCCCCATGAGAAATCAATCTTCCTGAATCTTGATTAACTAAGATGCATGGAGAGAGGGCATTCATTATTAAAATTTAAAGCTGTGGTTAACAGAAAGTAACTAATCTTTGCTGTTGAAAATAGCTTCAAAGTATTAGTCTATTACCTATCCATATTAAATAGAGTGTGCTATGATGAATAATGAATGGATGTTATCTGATGATTAGATCTGTTTTATTTTCTAAATATTATTTTGTACCTGAGAGTCCAATAGATCAAGATTCATAAAATAGAGGTGAGTAGATGGGATGAACTATAAATATTTCTGAGGATTTACTTTTTTGAGAAATAAATTGGTACTTATTGCCAGTTTCCTCACCTTTCTCTCTTTCTGGATGTTAGGTACAGAAAACCATGAGGATAGTATTTAGATGAGATCCTATTTATTGTGCTTTCATTCTATACTCAAATCAGAAATGAACCTGTGCTCATGTGATATATGGACAGGGAATAGAATCTAATTTTCCTGCCCTTTTTAAACATCTAGTTTAACAGGTAATGCAAAATGGTAATCTTGTTGTCCTTAGAAAGCATTTATGAAATGTCACTTGACCATCCTTGCCCCTTTCCCCATTACTCTTCTGCATTTTTTTCTATCTTGTACCTACTTTTGGCTTCTTAAACTATATTTTGCTTCTAGAATAATTTTTGTAGCTACTATTTATTATATCAAAAGAAGGTTTATCTTCCTTAGCTTTGTAATCATGACTTTTACAGTACCTCTACGGTCAAGCCAGTCATCTAGAATTTCATTCAAATCTCCCTTCTTGACAACAGTCTACCCTTTGTTTAATTCCCATCCTACCTACCCAATCTACCTCTCTGTTCTCTGCCTTTATAACGCCCGCACATACTTCAACATCCATGCTTTGTGTCCTCTCCTCCAAGAATGCAGGCCTGATCACCATCACCATCCCAGACCACTGTGAGTCCTGGTGAGTTTTGAAGGAATACAAGGGTACCCTCTCTCAGTCATCATTTCCCATATTGTAATTATTGTTTTTTTCTCTATATAGGGTAGGTAGACTCCTTAGTACAGCGCTAAATACTGTGTACTTAAAATGTTTATTCAGCCAATTTGTAATCTTTTCTATTTAGTAGTATGTGGGGGACATGCATAAAAACTTCAATGAATATTATCATTTCAGATTAAATAATACCCAAGAAAAAAAATGGCAGGTATAATAATTACTGTGGGCAGGAAATAAGACAATAGGCTCCTTAACCTTGACTTCTTTTTTTTTTTTTTTCTTTCAAAGCTGCTGCCATCTGGTCCCTGGCTGTTAAAAGCTACTCTACCCACATGATTCCTTCTTCCCTGATGGTGTTGGTGGGGAATCAGGTCTTACCTCCCTCAGTCCTACACCCATAATAATTCCAAAATCTAGGGAGGTTTACTCTGGGGTTAACTCCCTCATCACCCCAAGTGCTATTGTGGGAATGACTCAAGAGTGAGTGAATTAGATATTTAGAATGCCCAAACCTCAGCTCTCATTAGCATCTCAATGATGAGTTCAGGGGCCTGCCAAGGGGTCCCAAGAGTCCAACTGCCTACCCCCTTCTCCAGTGTCCTTCTACTTCATACCTTTCTGAGCAGTGAATGGCTATGTAACTGAAAGAGACTATGCACATGGTTCTTAACAAAGGTCTGCTCTAAAATATCTTTGTTTATTCTGCTCTAAAATATCTTTAGAGAGAGTGTGAGAGAGCATGAGCGGGGGAGGGCAGAGGGAGAGAGAGAGAATCCCAAGCAGCCTCTGCACTGTCAGCAGAGTCCAACGTGGGCTCAAACCCATGAACCGTGACATCATGACCTGACCCAAAATCAAGAGTCAGATGCTTATCTAACTGAGCCACCCAGGTGCCCCTAAAATATCTTTGATATCTATACTTAGACAAGATCTATGCCTCTCAGCTTTTAAATGATGTATTCTGTCCAAACAAATTTAAAGTTCTACCTCCTTGAAGCCCACTACATTCATTTGCACATTTTGTGTTTCATTTTTTTTCCACATTTAAAAAATCAAAAGCAACAGTTATCTTTCTAGGGAGTCAAATTTTAATATATACTTAACTCTTTACAATTCACCTTTTTTATTATTTTTTTAAAAACTTTATGTATCCCAAATGAGAGTCACAAAAATTTAAGAAAACTTTGAAATTGGTGAGTTGTGGTTTGAACATCCTTTGAAATTCTGCAGTTAGGAATGTATCAAAGTTATAATTTTAAAGCTTACCAAGACATTTAAGCTCAGTTAATGAGACCTCTTGTCTTGCAAGTAATGGATAGATTCCAGACCAACACTCACAGACGATTTTCCTAAGGTCTCCTTCTGTATCCAAAAACTAACAGATTCAGACCAGCACCAGGTTTCCAGAGAACTTTCCCCTCCAGGTAATCTAGGTCTGTGTAGTTTCACATTTAAATTTTTTTAAATTTGTTTATTTTTGAGAGAGAAAGCACAAGTGCGGGAGAGGCAGAGAGTGAGAGTGAGACACAGAATCTGAAGCAGGCTCCAGGCTCTGCCCTGACACCTCAGAGCCCAACTTGGGGCTCAAACCCATGAACTGTGAGATTATGATCTGAGCCACAGCCAGACATTTAACCAACTGAACCACCCAGGTGCCCCTGTTCTCTCACATTTTAAAGATAAACTTAAATTCAGAGTGCCTGGGTGGCTCAATTGGTTAGGCATAAGACTCTAGATCTCGGCTCAGGTCATGATCTCATGGTTAGTGAGTTTGAGCCCCACATCCGGCTCTGCACTGATGATATGGAGCCTGTTTGGGATTCTGTCTCTCCTTCTCTTGTCCCCTCCACCACTTGTACTTTTCTTCTTTCTCTCTCTCTCTCTGTCTCTCAAAAATTTTTATAATATTTTAAATAAAACAAAGATAAACTTAAATTTGGATTTATTAATCTGGGATCTCCGTCAAAAGTTTCTCTCCTCCTACCCATTTCATACCTCTTAGAGTCCCCTTTGTTTTGTAGTTTTTCCTTACAGTCCCAAATGTATGACCAGCTTTTATTACATGCTGATTTCTCATCTGTGGCCAGCTCTTTTTAAGTCATTGCCCATTATAATTACCATTATATTCTTAACTTCTGTCCTTCAACTTCACTTCTAACAAAAAACAAAGAAACAAAAAAATAAAACTGGGCAATATTTTATCTCTTTGAGTAATATAAATCTCTGATCCACTTATTTATAAGATAAACTCTTACAATTGGAAGAGTTCTAGAGTGATTGTGATGTTGTGGATACCCGGCGAGTAGGGGTGATGTAGATGGGAAGCTGGTATCCAAGTTGTCTGCTGTCCTGTCCAGGTGAACAACCACTGTGGTCCCTCCCAGCTTCCTCACTCCTTTGGCTGCCATAGAGCCAGTGGGGGAAGGAGCTGTGCAGGGGAGCATGGGGAACAGGAGACCCACGTAAGGCTCCGCCCCAGTCCTCAGCCTACCGTTAGGGAGAGGCTACTGCTCTAGGTGTCCCCTCCTGTCCAGGCCCCTAACTAAAAGCCAATTCAAGTGTCTTTTCCCTAATAAAGCCTCAGAGGGCTCTGCCACACACACCCCCAATCCAAATGGCCTTAATTTCTATCCATTTAGTTTTGACTTCTCTTTATTCTTTTTTCGTAAAGACAGTTTTTAATTCAGCCACAATTTTTGAGTATCTACAACGTACCTGGCCTTAGGATTTAGAAATTAATACATTCAGCAGTTACTCCTAAAAGGCTCTAATCACCTAGTCCATGTATTCTTCTGAAAGTATAGGAAAAATTCTGTGTGATTATTTATATGTCCTTTTTTTTTTTTTTTCTGCAGAGAACAGTCATAGTCTTCATTAGGTTTTTCAAGGATTTATAATCCAAAAAATTGGTTAAGAAATACTCATCCAGAACTATAATTAAGTAAATTCATACTCCCAGAAATATTGCTTACTTTGTTAGGCATCTTACAGGTGAATCCGTGTACACACACATACTAGCTCTTACTTTAAGCCTCTTTCAGCTTGTTAAAGAAGATGAAGTTCTGTTTATTAACACTGATGGTACACTAACTTTTAATAGAATTTTTCTTTCAACTACTTGCTGGCGAAACAAAAAAATATTTTAGATCCTAAAAACATTTAATGTAGACCTAATTTTTTCAACTTGGTGGTAAGTAGTTATAGATCCCTCTGAATTTACTATTGTTAACCATGGTTATTTTATCCCTGTTTTGAGACTAGATTCATTTCCAAATGTAGCAACTGCATACAACCTTTGTTTGATCAAATATAGCAAAAAAAAAAAATTTTTTCCTGAATGAAGAATTTCCTCTGGAAATTAATTCCTTTAAAAAAAAAAAAAAAAAACTCCCTAAGAGCAGTATAACTTAATTCCTACTGCCAGTTACTACTAACTAAAGTTACCCTCATGAAATACAGGCATTGTTAAATAGCAGGAAGGTTTCATGACTCCTTCACTGACTCCCAATTTTAAAGTCACACATGTGCAACGTTAAGAAAGTAAACTAATATTGGTTTTCATGGAGAGCTGGTTTCCTTCTAAGGCTCAAAAATCTCAAATTGAATATTTTCCACCAAGGTGAAACAAAATGTAAACTTAATGTGGAGAACCTAGATTCAATGGTATTTTATTTCCTTGCAATCCTGGATTTTAACTAAGCACCGTGATAGGACTCATTGTACCATAGAACACCAGCTTCACTACCATTTCAGTTGGAATTTTCTAAAGCATAAAGAACTTAGCCATATATAAAATGGTAGCATAATAACTAATATTTCTTGCGATTGGTTAAGTATTTTCAGATAAATATGAAATGAAATCAATCTGGAGATTATACTGTCTTCTCTTTGACTTCATTGACGATGTATTTTTTGAGCCACCCTGCCCCCCAGTTCCTTGTGTGTTAAGGTATTATGTAAGGCACAGGGGGGAGAAAAGTGAATTACTACTACTTAGTTCAGTATATCCATCTCCATAAAAGGACAATGAAGTCTTTTTTCACATGTAGAATTCATTATCATGATGTAGACAGTTGGAATTGATTTCATGACTAGCCCAGAGACTTTGAGCATGCTTATTAGGACTCAGTTGCCTATCCTTAAATGAAAATTATCAGACCAGGTGATCCTGTGTATCTTCTCATGTTAAATAATCTGAAACAAGGTGCCCCACCAATCCCAAACTAAGGTTCAGTGTTAACAAAGTTTATTTGCCAGTGCTTCTTTTTTTGTATCTGTTAGATGGGGATACTTTATTGATGAAGAGATGAGTAGAAGGTGTAGGGGAAGGCTGTTATTTGCTTGTTGGTTATTTTGTAGTCTCCTATAAAGATCATTCATTCATAGATAAAGGGGAGAAAAACAGGAAGGGGTAGGAGGAATTGGCCACTTCAACTAGTTGTTAGTGGAGAGAGAGGTGAGCATGATATCCCAAAGAGATGATCATTATGGTAGCCTTTATGAAACTCTAGGAGAGAGCAAAAGAGTGTCAGGGCCTAAATGAAAGTGAACTGCACCCTGATGGGGAAAGGGATATACTCTCAGATTCTTCCAAGAATCCTATGTTGTTCTGACCTCCAGAGGATCAAGACAGACTTCACATTTGACCTGAATATAGGCATGGTCACCTGTGCCGGTGGTTTCCCAGGTACAGAATATGGACAGGGGAGTTCTGTAGCTCCTATGTAAGACTGTGATTGAGAACTTGGCTCATACCCCCTGTGGATACCTGTCCTGGATTACCAGAAAACTTGGGGCATGGTGGGAGCCTCTTTTAGGAGACCCTAAAATGGGAAGTCTGGTGATGAGACAAGGCTAAAAAATCTCATTATTGGTTTAATGGAGTGTAGTGAGGTCCATAGAACATTTGCTTCTTCAGTCTGTTCTATTCCAATCTAATCTGAGACTAGTTCTTCTTTTTGTTTCAATTGTTCATTATAAACATAGATAGTAAAGAGGTTGTAGGGACTTGTCCAACCTGCATAGTTCTGAGAAATTTTAAATATATCTTGGTGCTTGCAAAAAAAAGGATATGGATATTTTTCAGCTTGGTTGAAGCATAAATGCATTCTAAGCAGTTGTTGCATAAACTACAGCAAAATAATTGCCTTATTCCAAAATTTCATTGTCTTCTCTCCACCCATTCTTCTAATTTTGCATCCATTCCCAATTTTGCAGTGGGGGATCCACCTCATCGTCTTCTACTTATGCTCCTTCAATGTTTTATGTCAAAGAGTAGCACCCTATGAATACTGGAGGGTTTTCATATGATTCCATTGTCATTTATGTATGACAGGTATTGAATTGCTTACCTTCTCACCAAATTCCCATCAGTGATTAACAGTGCTCTTTCCAAGGGTTCCATGAGCTATGTCAACATCACAACCCTTTCAAGTGGCTTCATGAATAGAGTATATCAACAATGAGAAATACTATGTGGTGATTGTAGCTGAAAGTGATCAGGTCTAACAATTCCCCACTCCCCTCCTCCAACTTCCACTTGAAGACTATCAGAAATTCATGGAGAAGGAATATGTTGCAAGAGATCAGGCGATATAGTATTACTTGGAAGCAATGAGAAGGGTGTTGGAACTATATATAAATCTTGAGAGGAAAGATGAGGTTATAATATTCTAAAAAGGAATGCAGCTTATGAAGAAAAATAGGGTAGTAAAAAACTGCAGTAGTGGCCAATCCTGATAATATAGGGGGAAATTAACAAAAGCAGATGGATTTCAAGACACTATGTAAGCATGGAATTGAGACAAAACTCCTCAGTTCCATTTGAAGACTTTTTTTTCCTTGGCAACTATCACTCATTAGTGAAATCATGACCTAATTAACATACCCATTTTGAAATCTCAGAATCAAGAATTGAATGTTGAATAACAAAACCTATCTGGTTGTATAAGTTGGGATAATTTAACAACCTGACATAAGCTAAGAATGAGTTTTGAGTCTATCTTTAGATCTGCTATAGAAAATACAAATTAACCGATTATGCGAATAATTCAGAAACATGTCTTGTTGGCTCAATACCAAAGATCTAGATATTACAGATGTGCATATTGAGGCTGATGGCCCATTTCTCATTTTGATTTGATAGGTGCTAGTTTGTGCTTTAGAGTTTCCAGGGCCTAGAGAGTTAACACAACAACAAAGTGAATGACACAAATTAGAAAAGCCTGTTTTAAGTCAGGTTCATTGATGTTTGCTTTCCAGGTTTGTTGCCTACTACCAGTGCAATCTTGAAAGTCACACTCCCTGAAGCTACTTCTTAAAATCTGTAAAATATGTATACTAATATGTATTTATGGGGGCCTCTGTGAGGATTAAACAAAAATATTTGTGCACCTTATGGAAGCGTCCCTTTAATCAATATGAAGGGTGTTCATAGACGGAAGAAAGGAACTACAATCTAGCAGGCAGGAGCAATGATCTCTCTTAACAGAATATGGTGCATCTCTTCTCACAAAGTGCCTGCAATAAAATGCAAGCTCAGTCAGTATGGAATGCTGAATGAATTCATCCTTAATATCAGAATCATTTCAGTATTACCTCGAGGTGTTCTGCATCTATTTTCTGAAAGAAAACAATAAATTGGGTAAAGGTATTTTATTAAAGAGTTGAAATAGATCATCTCAAAGTCTCTGATCAGATTTTATTCCACGTTATGAAAATGAATCCATTCCTCCAAGCATTTTTCTTTACTCATATTAATTGATATGTCCTTAGATTGTTTCAGAGATGGAAAACTTGCCTTTAAAGTAGAATAAAATTTAGCACCCCCCTCCCTCCACAACACAAGAGTCATGGATGCATTACTAATATGATTGTACTTATAGGAATCACTCCAGTAATTTGCATTTCATTCAGTATTTTCTTAAGAAAATTGCCTATGATTTACCCCTCTAATTGTGGGTTAACAAGGAAATTAACATCTCTGAAGCCACAGAAGAGCAGAGGTAAGTTAAATTCAGGGCCTAATCGTGAAGGTAGTTACAGAAATCTAAGCAGGGCTTTCCCTCAACGAAGAATGTTGAGCCTCTCCTGAATGCAACTGGAAGTGTTTGTGGCTGTGGTCTGGCTAATGAATTGAGTAATTTAAACAGGAAAGGATTAAATGGGCACTGATGATCAATGCACAAACTAAAAGTGTTGATTTGTCAGCTCTCACTGCTTATCCTAAGCCTAAGTGCAAGAAACTCATAAACCAATAAATGATGCATGGTGAAACATTTTAGCATAACCTGAAAATGTATTAGATAAGACCGTGAAACCCATGATGATGAAATCAGGTTCCAGGCATTAAGGTTAGGATCCCTGTGTTAGTCTTTCAACAGTAACATTCTTCCATCATAATCATTTTGCCCTTTAGCAGTTCTCTTAGTAAGTCTGAACAGGTCACTGAACAATATAAACCCTTAAACATAGGTAGATACGTATGTGAGCATATGTGTGTTTATGTGCTGTGTTACGTATATATTGTGAGACACAGAGAATGAGAAGAAACAACTCCAACATTTAACATTTGAAAGGGAGTGCATTGATTCTATTAATGAAACCTGAAGTGCAAAATGAATACAATCCTTGCTAAACTTGACTCTTAGCACTGAATAATGCTTCCAAATCAACTACCTTACTTGTGGCCTAAGACTAAAATGTGGTCAAACTAGCCAACTCTGGGGAACTAAAATTTTCATCACAGCTGCAATAGATATTAGCTGACTAATTTTAAACCAAGTGGGATTTTTACATCGTGGGACGGTCCCCACTTGGGTTAATGCAGTGCTGACACACCTTGTCCTCAAATTGCCCTTACTTAGAAGACCGCTTCTAGTCAATCTCAGACTCATATGATATCTCTGACTCTCTGGGTCATACTTGTAATGTTTCTTGTCAGGTTGTTGTATTTATATTCTTAGGGTACTGCAGAAAATCATGCAAATATGTTCATAGAATATAACATAATTGGAAAAAAATCCTTGCCCTGTCTAATTTTTAGGAAATGATACCTATTATTACATATTGCACATATAATAGCCTGTATACAATAAGAAAATTTCCAAAAAAGTAGGAGGGAAAAATGGGTATTTTAAAGCAAAACCTTCATTCTATCATTGCTGTTTGCAGAGTATCATGTGTCCAAAGGGAACATATAATCTGTAAGCAGATCATTGTTACAACCCTAGGACATCTTTTTTAACTCATAAAATCAACTTCATTGATGGTTTAATTTCTATATAATGCATTCCTAAGTGTACTTTACAGTCCAATGAAATATGGCAAATGTATACACTCATGTAACTTCCATCCCGTTGAAGCATAGAACATTTCTATACATCATTCTCTATAGGGAATATGCTTACCAAAAAAGGTTTTCTCATGTCCTTTTTTCAGTCACAACTCTTGCTTCACCCCCTGGGGCATGGTTCAAAATCAAGGATATTCCCCATCTTAAGCTTGTCACCATACTTACTCAGTTCTAATAAGCATGCTGTGCTCTGGGGACAGAGAAGAGTGAAAACATTTTGAACATTCTACATTGCTGTATATGTAGATACTATAGTTATATAATATGTTTATGCCTTTCTCCTGAGAAGAATATTAAGCAATGCAGCTGGGGAGTGGTAAAAATAGCACTGGGCCTGATACAAAACAGACCTGCTTTCAACTTTAAGATTACTGGTCTCTTGATGCATAGTTCCCTTTCAAGTTACATAACCTCTAAGAACTCTGGTTCCCTCTCCTGTTTAACAGAGATAATACTCACTTACAGAGTGTAGAAAAGAGGAAGTAAGATCCTGCAACAATTTCACCCTGTGGTGGTACTCTTTATGGTTACTGAACATACCTGATCTTCAAACTACTTTTACTTTGAATACCCCTTCTGGTCAGTTTCAGTCCCGTGCAGTATCTCTAACTCCCTGGGTCTTGTTTTGTAAGGTTTCTTTTCAGGGTGATGAATTTATGACCTTCTTAGAGTACTGCAGAAATACATGCAAAATCTATATGTTCATACACAGCATACAATGTAATTGAAAAAAACATTTTGTGTGTATTTTTTAGATGATAATAGTCATTATTACATCTAATTTAAAGCCTACCTACCCATTCTTCCTCAATTCCCACCACTCTGCTGAGACATCCATCAGCTTCCAGGGTTCCTGTTAGATTATTTCCCTCCCATCTTCTCCATGTAGGGTGACTGCTTTTCTTTATGAACTTGCTCAAAATGATAATAATAATTCCAATGATGTCTTCAATAAGGAGATTTAATACTATCTTTACCTAAAATGGTTGATATAATACAAATCAGATTGAGACCAAAAATAATTGGATCCCCACCACAGATTTGGAAAAGTGCCTTTTTTTTTTTTTTTTTGTCTTGTCTTTGTACTCACATTGGGTCCAACGTTTGTCTGATATTCAGTCTTGGATCATAACTTCAGGAAGGGCTATGTGCAACTGCTGCTGGTGAGGAAAGAAATATTTATATCCACAGAATTGCAACTCAGCCAGTTTCTTTGTGTCAGTTTTGTAGTTTTTGTCTGCAAACCTGCCCCTTGAAATAGTATAGAGTGTGTGTTAATCCAGATTGTTCAAAAGGTAGACTCTCAGGGGTGCTTGGGTGGCTCAGTCATGTAAGTGTCCGACTCTTGATTTCTGCCTGGGTCATGATCTCGTGGTTTTGTGGGTTCAAGCCTGGCATTGGGTTCTGTGAGCTGACCTTGTGGAGCCTCCTTGGGATTCTATGTCTCCCTCTTTCTCTACCCCTCACCCGCTGATGCTATTTCTCAAAAAAAGGGGGGGGGGCACGTAAAGAAAAAGAAAAAGGTAGACTCTCAGACAGGATTGAGGGTGCCAGCAATTTATGGGGCTCATGTCCTAGGGAGAAAATGCAATAGTACTGGTAGAGCCATTGGGCCACAGTGCAGGTCTGAACAAGGTCATCAGAGTCCTTGAGCCAAGTTTACCTGTCAAAGGAGTCCCAGTTTCCCAAGAATGGGCTTGCATAGTATCCCTGCTGTAATCTGTCACAAACTAGGAGTGGCTGGTGGGAAGCCTGGCCTCAGCAAAAACACACTGAAGGATTTCAGGGTTCAGCAGCTTGTGGTCCTGAAAGATTATTCTCAGGACCACCAGAAGTGGTCCCTTTTCAAGTGTTAACGAGCATACAGCTTGTTGAGGGATTTTTGTTAAAATTCAGATTCTGATTCAGTATGTCTTCCAAGGGATCTGAGATTCTACAGCTCTGGTGAGCTCCCAGGAGCTGCTTTTGTGCCTGGTCCAAGCACCACGCGTTGGGTTGCGGGGGTGGAGAGCACTCAGTTGTTGATCAATCCACGTTTGTGATTCTATTACTCCTCCACTTGTAATCAAAGAAGTTCAGTTCCATAGGACTTGCATCCCATACTGACTCATAGGCCATTGTCCACTCTTTAGATGGTTGATGTGTGCTTCATGATCATCTCTGGATCAATAATCTGTGACCAGCCATCTGGGATAATGTACACAGAGTTATAAACTTGCCTAATAAATACTAGATTTTAAAATAGAGTGTATGAATAGAAAATTGGAGGTATAGTTAGGCCAGCACATCAGGAGTTGACTATCACTGAAAAGGTAGTCTGTTATTCATCAGTCCCAAGAGGAGGGAGCACAACCACACAGGGTCTTACTGGAAAGTACTCAGGAGTGGGGGAGTGTGGCAAGGGCCTTTATTGTGATTTTCACAGGAAGGAATGAGTGAGGTAGGAATCAGGTTTAGGATTGGCTACTTTGAATCACTTCAGTGGGCTCTGGACATAGGGACTGTCTTTGGTTGGGTACCGGGTCCTGGGTGATCAGAGCAGGTGTATAGTGGCCCCAGAGTGTGAGAGCTCCATAAAGGAGGTCATTGGGTGTGGGCTCTGGATTGATTGGTTTGTATCTGAAAAGCACAGCCCTGGGAAGCAGATTCCCCTAAGGAATGGTTGGGTCAGATGATGGAGGCAAGAGACCATGGCAACGTGATTCAGACATTTTATTAGGATGTCTTGCATATGTAGAGTAGCTGTTAAAGTATCAATTTATAGAAACTAGAACTGTGGTTAAAACAGCCAGTAGCTTTGTTTCAGAAGTGACTTACAAGTGTAGAAAGCACTTAGATGTCTCTTTATCATAAGTATTATTGGTTCCTTCTGAGGGCAGTTTGCTCTAGAGATTTGTAATGTCCATGGGAGAACCATTTTCTAGTCAAAATAGACATTTTTTAAATTTCCTCTTAATTTCTTCAATATTGCTGGATAAAAACTTATCCAAACCCTTATTCTTATACTAATATCAACCAGCCTTTTATTTCTCTAAGAAGACTAAATCTACCTGTCTTTGACTTTCCATACTTCTGACTCTCAAAGGTTGCTTTGTAGAGAGGCAAGGGGATGTGGAAAGTCTTAGATAAATACTCAGGTGGGAGGTTCAAGAAAACCCCACAAACAGATTATCCATTAGCATTTACCACACAAAAAGCTTCAGAGTGGGCATCTTTCACTCGCTTTTACAATGTTCTTTCAAGTTTCTGATGACCTCATGATAAAAACTCCATTCAGTGGTAATAGATTTTAAGCCTTTGTTCTGTGGGAATGTCCTGGAAGCTACTGCAAGGCTGTCTGGCTCCTGGGCTCGGGAGGCAGCTAATAGTGAAAACACCTGAGTCAGAGGGGAGTCCTGTGCAGCAGATGGAAAGAAAAGTGAATTGACAACCTTAAACTCAGCAGACAAACTCCTCTCCAGAGGCTTGCAAGAAATAATCACATAATTGGTGTTTTCTGAAGAAAGTAGTGTTTACTTTAGTATAACAATACGAACTCAGCTGGCAGACTTGAGGTACTTGAAGATATTTGGGAGGGCAGCATGGTACATAATTATTTCCTTGAAAGGAAAAGAGATAATCCTTCTGGGAATACAGTGTTCTTATTCATCCAAAATCTGGCCTGTTTGTCACCAATCGTACAATGTCAGCAATTGGAGGGAAATTATAAATAGGTTTTACTTCAATGCCAGAAAGTAACATTCCTACCTTGAGGCTTCCTTTTAAACCACTGAAAATAGAGCTACCTCAACACAAAGTCCAAGAATTGCCAGCCTGGGGGAGGTCAAACTGCAATCATGCATTATGGGTTTGGGATTCCAGAATACAAATCATACCAGAAGGGAGGTGTCTAGCTGGCTGAGTAGAGTGTGCAACTCTTGGTTTCTGGGTCGTGAGTTCAAGCACCACATTGGGCGTGGAGTCTACTTAAAATAAAAATAAAATTTAAAAATTTAAATTAAATTGCATTAAATTCCATTACCACTAAATGGCTGTGTAAACATGGGCAGGTTACTTAACTTTCCTGCATATTAATGTTTCTTCATCTTTAAAATGGGAAAAATATAATAGCAGCTACATATTAATGTATGTTAATGTTTCTTCCTGCATATTAATGTTTCTTCATCTTTGAAATGGGAAAATTATAATAGCAAGTACCTCACAAGGTTGTTACCATCATGAAATTGGTTAATATTTACTAAACAACTAAAATAGTAACTGGCAAACAATAATCACTATGTTTATTAAATAGTAGTAAGATATCCTAAAGTGAAACTGATGAGTTGAAACCAAGTTTAGATTTCAATTGTTTCATTTTGTTTTGTATTTTTGTTTTTAGAGAGAGTGCACATGCAGGAGCAGGAGTGAGGGGCAAAAGGGGAGAGAGAGAGAAAGAAAAAGAGAATCCCAAGCAGGGTCCACACTCAGTGCTACCCCTATCCATGGCTTGATCCCATGACCCTGGGATCATGACCTGAGCAGAAATCAAGAGTTGGACCCTCAACCAACTGAGCCACCCAGCACTGCTGAAAGAAATGATTTTTAAACTGAATTAGCTAAATTGAATTTATGTGTGTACGTGTAATCTCAATACTGTGCTTAGTCCTTGGCATGGTGGTCCTGCCCCTTCTCAAGGGATTTTGAGCTTTGGAATGCTCTCTTTGATAAAAAATATCCTGTGCCTAAAATCATCAAGGCTCAGCAGGGCTATCTAGGAAGGGTACTGAGCCAGACCTAGACCTATATGGGATTGTGTCTTGTTTTCTATCTCAGGAAGATCTTGGGCACTCTATTTTATGCATGTTAACTAAGAAAGTCCTGGGAATTACTATTGTCTTGGGCACCATGGCAGGTCCTGGTTCCTGAGAGGCAATGTGGCCAGTGAATCATTCGTAGTGACCACAGCATTATTTGCAGGATCATAGCAGATCAGGTTCCTAGGAGAGAGTACTGTGACATTGATTTCAGAGCACCAAAATTGTTTATATAGACAGCAACATTACCAAAAGTATTTGCACACGGCCCTGCAAACCCTGTGTCAGCCCTATGGGGTCTAAGGTCATTTTCCTGTCTGAGTCCTTTTTTCTTTCCTCTTTGATATATTTTGTATAGCTTTATTAACAACAAAATTCAGCCATTCTAAGTTTACAGTTTTCGCTACTTCCAAAACAAGTTTTAGAACACTTACGTTCTCCCCCAGATTTCCCTCATGCTCCTTTGCCATCATTCCTGTGGTTAATTGATTTTACTTTTAAAATGATTATAGGCTTGTGATCTATTATTTTTATCATTAAATATGAAGTTCCTTTCTCTAGTAATATTTCTTCTCCTGAAGTCTGTTTTGTCTGGAATTTAATATAGCAATTCCAGCTCCCTTTTATATGCCTTAACTTTTTCCATCCTTTTATTGTCAACTTATTTACATTTTTTTAATTTTAAAGTGTGTTTCCTATAGACACTATATAGCTGGTAGTTTCTTTCTTATCCATTCTGAAAATCTCTACTGTTAATAAGTTAACATGTAATATAATTGATAGGGTTGGATTTAGGTATGTAATTTAGCCACTTGTTTTCTAGCTTTCTCATTTTTTATTCCTCTTCCTTTCTTCTTATGAATTTTAATAGCCATGTTACCCTCTCTCTTGACTTTTTAGATAGATTGATTTATTATTTGTAAAGTTGTTGCTCTAATAATTATAATATCATCTTTACTATAATTAAGTTTAACACTGGCTTCTGTTAAAATATAGGAACTTTGCACAAGTATAGCTCCATCTCCCCTATCCATTTTGTGTTGTCAAGTATATTGCATCTGTATGCATTATGAATCCCAAAATAACATTATAAATTCTACTTTACACAATTCTGAGACTTAAAGAGGTTAAGCAAAAAAGTACATATATATCTGTCTGTGTGTGTTTGATATATTTGCCCCACATTTACCATTTCTGGTGCTCTTCGTGTCTTCCAGTGTAGCTAAGTTAGCGTTTTGTGTTATTTTTCTTCAGCCCAAAGGCCTTATTTTACTATGTTTTATACACAGTTCTCCTAGCCACAAATTCTTTCTGTTTTTCTTTATTTTGGGGAAAGTCTTTATTTCACCTTCATTTTTGAAGAATGATTTTGCTGGATATCAAATTCTTCATTGAGTTTTTCCTGTTAACATTTTGAATAGAGTTCCAGTGCTCTGCCTTCCACTGTTTCTGAAGAGAATTCTGCCATTAATTATACAGTTTTTCCTTTGTAAATGATTTATCATTTTTCTTTTGCTACTTTCAAGATTACTATTATTTGTGGGGCACCTAGTTGGCTCAGTCAGTTAAGCATCTGACTTTTGATTTCAGCTCAGGTCATGACCTCAGTTTGTGGGATCAAATCCCACATGGGGCTCAGTTCTGATAGCTGGGAGCCTGTTTGGGATTCTCTCTCTCCCTCTTGCTCTGCACCCTACCAAATAAAATAAACTTTAAAAAAAAGATTTATTTGCTAAAATATTGATTCTCATTTTCCCTCTCTCATTTTTTGTGGAACTTCAATTACATGAGCAATGGAATGCTTGACATCAGGTTACAGATTTCTGAGGCTTTGCTCATTACCTTTAAAGGTTTTTCTCTCTCTTTGAATGGGATATTGACCTGTTCTCAAATTTATTTCTTTGCTCATTATTTCCGTATTTCCATATGTTTTTAATTCTTTGAACATATTTGCCTCTACTTCTTTATATATATTTTTTTAAGTTTGGACTTAACGATAGCTACTTTGAAGTTTAGCCAAGTCCACTCCAGGTCAATTTGTATTGACTGTTTTTTCCCTGTGGATTGATAACTTTCCTCTTGCTTTGTATGTCAAATAATTTCTTTTGTGAGAAACTGGACAATGTAGATGATATGTTGTAGTTACTTTCATGCCAGCATAAAAGGCTGTTGTGCTGTTTTAACAGTCAGTTAAGTTTTCTGGATTTAAACTACAAAATCTGATGTGTACAGAGTCTGATGTGGCTGTTCAGTGTTGATAGCCTGGTGCTCTTGCAGAGTTTCATGGTTAGCCAGTGATATATACAGAGGTTATGTTCACACAACTCCATCCAGTCAAGTTTCCATCTTCTATCACCTGAGTTGTATGTTGGTTGACTTAACAGCATGGCAAATCCACAATTCTCCCCACTCTTTGATTTTTGATCTGGATGGATCTCTGTCTGGTATGTAATCTAAGAGTAAACCATTATTTTTTTAGCCTTTCTACATCTTTCTTACTTTCAAAATTCCTCACTTACATTTCTGATCACTTTGCCACCTGCCCTGAACTGTTAAGCTATATAGTATTATGCCACCAAACTGAGGTAATAGGAATGTATTCAGCAATATGGCCACAAAATCTCTGTTCTTGTGGATGAATTAGCAGTGTTTCACAAATAAACTTTTGCAATTTATTGCCTACCTTTATTTTTCAATGTCCTGAAATGATTATTTTTAATAATTTTGATCAACCTAAAACCTGTTTTCTGTAGAGTACAACCAGCCACATTCCTCATTAAGGCATTATTTGAAGTGAAATTATTTTATTTTAAATGCTTTCATAAATAATTTGAAATCATTCATGAAATCTGTATTTAAGTGATTTTTTCCCCTTTAAATGATGTTAGAGACTACATTTTAAAAGATCTCGAAAAGTCTATGATAAAAGATTTCATGTATTTAAAGATTAACTTAATGCAGTCACAATTCTTAATTATTTCAGTATAATATATTTTATCTTCACAGCACTCCTGTGAGGCAGTATTATTATTGACCTCATTTTAGATGAGTAAACTAAGCACAAGCAGGATAAATGTCTTGCCGAAGATCATCTAACCACTAAATGGCAGAGCCAGGATTTAAATTCAGGTACTCTGGAGTAATCACCAGCATATAGAGTCTCTTCTTTCATAGCATTTGAGAAACAAACCTAGGATAATATCAAAGTTTCTCAAGGACTGACACGGGCTGAAGTATACTTAAAAGACAACCAGTGAGGTTTTAAGCAACACCATTGAAAACCTCAGCAGGGTATACTGTATGGATCGCTGATATTCCCCAGTGTCTTCCTCAAGCTTTCTCACGTTGAAAAGCTCAAGGTTGTTTAAGCAATCAGGGCTTGTATATCATATTTTTAATAATGCTGTTTGTTTCTCTGATTCACACCCCATACTTAGTACAGTCAACTACTAAAATAATTATAAGCAGCAGGTTACGTTGTGATTCTGCATGAATTTTTTGAAGTGAAGAATTGTGAGGAGATAGGAAGTTTTGCCACAACACATATCTGAAAGGGCATAATAAAGTGAACTGTTAAAAAATTGATGATCTCTCTATAGCACTGATATTTTAATTGGAGGTAGAGGAAATGGAGAGAGCAGGATTCAGCTGCACATAAAAATTTAGGCTTGGCCAATGGAGCAGAAAAGCAGCTAAAGTCTTAATAATTTAGAAGAACTATGATCCAAATATTGCAAGTAGACATAAATAAATTTGATAAATTTCAAGCCTTCAACAACATATGAAGTATATGGTCACATATTAAATTTAACAAAAATATTGTAGTATCAATTTAATAAACCTAGACAATTTTTTCATTGAGGTAAATTTTTCAAATAGGTAAATTTTTTTAAGAGTGATTTTTCTTGCCTTCTGTTTTACTCAGGGTTCCCTAGAAAACAGATCCTGAGGCAAAGCTAGAGGAAGCATGGTCTGGGCTGTTAGGAAACTAGACCCTTAATTGAGGTTGTCCAGACAAGGAGCAGAGTTTGAAGATGGAACAGTGATAGAAGGTGGGGGTCTCTATGACCAAAGCTGGAGTGTGGGAGATGCATGATATCCAGAGGCTCTGAGAGGAGACCTAAATTGTGCCAGACATAGAGTTTGACTATATCATTCCATTTACCTTCATAAAATACCATTTTTATGTGTCTCAAAGTAGTAATCCAGTTACTCTCAATCTCTGTCCCTCACTGTTTTGTTTTGTGTTCTTTTGCCTATCCTTTCTATGACTGTGCCTTTTCATTATTGATAGCATTTCCCACTAGAAATCAACTGAGAATTGATGAAAATCTCTAAGTTGACCTTGCACCCTCCCTTACTGCTGACATATATGACATCATATGTGATATATGCTGTATTGTATGTCACATCAATTAAAGGCTAATGGGGGATTATCAGAGCATTGCTCAGTTCATTTGGAGACTCAGAAGGCAATGCTTATTGCTTGTATTTTTCCAAGTTTTATAAATTTATTATGTACTGTTTCAAAATTAGAATGAAATACATTGAAAATTTTCATACATTGCTTAGAGGCGCTCAGTTAAGCGTCTGACTTCAGCTCAGGTCATGATCTCACAGTTCATGAGTTCAAGCCCCACATCGGGCTCTGTGCTGACAGCTTGGAGCCTGGAGCCTGCTTTGGATTCTGTGTCTCCCTCTCTCTCTGCCTCCCCCATGGTCAAGTTCTCTCTCTCTCAAAAATAAACACTTAAATTTTTTTTCCATACATTGCTTAAATAGGTAGTTCTTAACATTAAATGGTAAAGGGTATCTGAGCTCAGTAGAACTATAGTTCCAATTCTTATTCTTTTATTTGTTAGGCTGATCTCCCTGGGCATATCACTTAACTTTTCTAAGAATTATTTTTTCATCTGTAAAGTGGAGTTAACAACCCTGGCTTGAAGAGTTATTGCAGAAATTTGGTGTCTATATCAGTCGTTGTCCAGTCAGGAAACCAACACCAATCTAGACCAAGCCAGAGAATTATTTTTTTTTTCCCTCATGGGAAAGCTGACAAAAGTATTATAAGATTTGGAAAAGAAAAAGGAGAAGAAGACATTGCCCAGATGTCAGGAAGATGACACCATCTCTGGGCTGATGTCCATAAAAGCATTCTTGCCACTAAGATTGTTAGAACAGTTATCTTTGGTTCCACTGTAATCATGCAGGGGAACATGAGCAGGAGCTGTTTTATTCCTTTTGATGGAGCTCCTTGCTTCTGCTTTTAAAATGCTTAATTAGTAGTAGAACTTGGATACCGTCTGCCACCACCACTTCAGGAGGGTCAGCCTGAAGCTGAATGTCTTAACTTTCCAGTAATTTCCATTTTGGCCTGAGTAACAGAATATAACCAGACACTTGCTGGCAAGGAAGCCTGCAAAATTGTACATTGCAGGTTTGAAGGTGAAAAGGTGAAAGTAGAAGGAAATGTAACGGGTTGAAATTTAATAGGTATATGTGTAACACATCAAAAGGAAACAAAATACAAAGCCTCTGCCATAAAGTAGGGGTGTTAGTGGTCCTATTTTTTTATACATGCAGACCCTATAGTTTCCTTCAAATTCTTAGAAAAAGTTCATAAATACTTAAAATATATGAACAGAAACTTAACTTGGTCACTGGAACTTTTGAAAGAGGACCTATCTCAGAGAATGAGTGAATGTCAGCAAAACAGTATCAAAACTTTTCATAATCTGTTACCGTTTTCGTTCTGACATTAAAAGACAGCTGAGCAGCTATAGACAGCCAGTCTATGGGAATGGAAGCTTTGTCATAGGAACCTTGCAAGGGAAGATGCTAAGAGGTAGAGATTCCCTGTTTCTGATGTTGTCCGTTACCCTTAATATCCTGAAAACCGTGTACATTATTTCATGGTTGAGTGAAAAAGCTCTTGGCTTGGAATAAGGATGCATTCTCATTTTTCTTGCTGATTCGTTGAGTGACTTTTATAACACATTAGCCATCAGAGTATATCTTCTTTAAAGAAAAAGGAGAGTGTAGATTAATTAATTCTCTTAAGATCTCCTCAAACATTGTTGTGTTTTATCAAAAGATGATGATGATGATGGTGATCATGATGATGGCATCTTCTATAACTAATAGAATCTAATTGTTATTGAAAGCTAACCATATGCCAGACACCAGAAGCACTCTATGTCATCATCATCCTTAGTATGTTGAAGTACCCCTATTTAACAGAGGAACAAATGAGGTATAAGTGAACAAGTTACTCTGTTTATGTAAGGCAAGCTGAATCTGGAACTAAAACTAATTCTCAACTCTCCATTGAATTCATTAAATGTGTAAAACAGAGATGCCTGTAAAACCTAGGTGTGTTGGGGCACCTGGGTGGCTCAGTCGGTTAAGCGTCCGACTTCGGCTCAGGTCATGATCTCACAGTCCGGGAGTTCTAGCTTCGCGTCAGGCTCTGTGCTGGCAGCTCAGAGCCTGGAGCCTGCTTCCGATTCTGTGTCTCCCTCTCTCTGCCCCTCCCCTGCTTGTACTCTGTCTCTGTCTCTGTGTCTCTCTCAAAAATAAATGAAACATTTTTAAAAAATTAAAAAATAAAATAAAAGACATTGATGTGTAGGGTTTTTAAAAAAGAAAAAAAAAAAAAAACTAGGTGTGTTTTAGGTCTGAAATCTCCTGGGTGGCCCTGTGGTAGCAGCAACACTTGTAAGAATAGTAAAGTCATTTACTGCTTGATTTCTTTTTAACCAGTCCATTCACATGCTATTCTTCAGTACAACAAACTTTTGTCTTTAGCATCTTAGTGGCATAGTAGATGTATGAGGAAACCAATAAGCGTGCCAATGCTTCATATTAAATTGCAATTATATATTATTGCTTTCATAATGCTAGAGGGTGATGAAATTTCTACAGAATTATATTTGATAATTTAATATGCTGGATTAATCATGATTAATGCTTAAAAATCAATAGCACTTAGACTTTTAACACATCTCAAAGTTGTTGGAAAGTTATTTGTGATGAACTCTGCGGTCAGAGAGAAGTAAAATATTAGCCCCCTCCCCTTTCTAATCATTTGTCTGAGCTGGAGTGGGAGTGGGCTGGGTTCCTGTTCCTGCTGCCTGTCAGGCTGCATAACCAACCAGCAAGGGGCAAAACTGCTATAAAGACTGATAGCTGGGGCGCCTGGGTGGCTCAGTCGGTTGAGCGTCTGACTTCGGCCTAGGTCATGATCTCGTGGTCCGTGGGTTCAAGCCCCGTGTCGGGCTCTGTGCTGACAGCTCGGAGCCCGGAGCCTGTTTCGGATTCTGTGTCTCCCTCTCTCTCAGACCCTCCCCTGTTCATGCTCTGTCTCTCTCTGTCTCAAAAATAAATGAACATTAAAATCAGCTGAAGAGCTTTAAAAAAAAAAAAAAAGACTGATAGCCACTTGGGCGATATCTCCAGGATGGTGTGTAATTTGTATGAATTTCTGGATTGGGTGGTTTTCCTGGGATCTCAGGGCCTCATATAAATTTCACAGCCCAGGGCACCTGGGTGGCTCAGTTGGTTAAGTGTCTGACTTGGGCTCAGGTAATGACCACGCGGTTTGTGAGTTTGAGTCCTGTATGGACTCTGTGCTGACAGCTCAGAGCATGGAGCCTGCTTCAGATTCTGTGTATCCCTTTCTCTGTACCTCCCCACCTGTACTCTGTCTCTCTCTCTCTCAAAAATAAATAAAACATTAAAGAAAAATTTTTTTAATTTCAAAAGCCTTTATTTAATACATATTTTATCCCAATTCATGACCACAGCATCACTGTTAACAAAAATAGCAGAACATATTTGTTGAGCTCTCACTCAATGCCAGCCACTGTGCCAGGAGAGAGTTGGGACGGCTCAAGTCAGTGAGACCGTCACTGTCACCAGGAAGCTTGTACTCTAATGAGTAGGGAGATTGTGCAATAATGAATAGGGGGATTGTGCAATAAATAAATTCTAGAAGGCCATGCAAAGTGCATCACAAACTTGTCTAAGGAAAAGAAGCCCAGAGGAAGGCACAACCCATGTCTCTTGGCCTCCTCTTTGGACTTTTTCCCTTGACCATTAATTCATCTCTCCCAGGAAGAGCTGTGCCAATACAGGAATAGAGCTGTTGGTGGCTCAGCTCTGTTTGTTTTCTGTGATCAAAGCGTGGTGGGAGGAGGTGGAGATTCCAGCTGGCAAGGCTGTTTCTGGTACATCAGGGACAGTAGAGGGGCTGCTGGCATCTGCCTGGCTTTGGAGGCTTCTCTAACCATCCGGCTCCCCACAGAACAGGACTGCTCCTAGCATATGGTCACTGTGTCACACAGTAGAGCATCAGAGGGTCTGTCAGTTGCAGAATGTCCACACAGCAGGGCCAGGATCTGCTGGCATGTGTCCTTGAGCTGTTGAGTACCTCCACTCCTTATTCTGTGTTATGTTCAAGCATAAGACACTGGGTGCTCCAGTCCCTCCCCGATTGTCATGCAGCACCACCCTGTGTGACCCTGAACTTTGATCCCTCTTGGGGCGATAACCCCAAGGATACCCTATATAGACAGCATTTAGGTACAAAACAGCTAATCTTAATCCCTAGTTTTGTACCGGTTTCTTTGGTAATATGAGTAAGTTAGGTAACATGTCTCAATCTGTTTATCTCAAAAATAGAATGCTATCTGCCTAGAAACTCCAGAGTTGTGGCTGCCTCACAAGTTTCATTTTCTTCTCAGTGTTTAGCATATTTCTTGCTACATAGGAAGTGCTTGATGGATGTTTGTTGAATGGATTGCTGGTGAGGAAAAGAAGGCAATTCTGAGTGGCTGTTTTTTTGTTTTTTTTATGGAGAGGAAAGAATAAAGATGGGGCAACTGTGGAATTCTTTAGCAGTTAGAAACCCTAGCTGCAACTCCTTTTGCCCTGGTTTTCCACTGCTTTGTATTACTTCATTGACATTGTTATAAATCCAGCTTCATAAGGGCAAAGTTTTGCAGCAAACCTACCTGCTACATGAATGAGAACAAAGCAGAATATGATTAGAAAACTCTCAGCAGAGCAGAACCGAGCACTTAGAATTCTATGTTATGACACATATACTTGCTCCAGATAGACCATTTCTTCATTTAAGAGTCTGCCAATTACTACCATTTATGCTGGGTGATTGCATTCAAACCAGTTGTTTATCTGTCTGATGGCAAGGATTGCATTTCATTCATCTTTAAATATCCCTAACACATGTGGTGGAGGAAGTTCCACATAGTGGCTACTGAACAGAAATGTGTATTTTGAATGATTACTCTGGAAGATTAATGTTTGACATTGTAAATGCCACAATCTAAAAATGCTGCGAGGAGTAATATACTTTCCTTAGGCCAGTGTGGTGATACATATATAATTTTGGATTCACACACGTAGAAATGGACTATGCATATATTCAGTGACATGATTATAGGTTGCAGTTGTTATTTTGTTTTGTTTTTTTATTATTTTTTTAATCTTTATTTATTTTGAGAGAGAGACAGAGTGTGAGCAGGGGAGGAGCTGAGGGGAAGGAGACACAGAATCAGAAGCAGGGTCCAGGCCCAGAGCTGTCAGTACAGAGCCTGATGTGGGGCTCGAACTCATGAACTGTGAGATCATGACCTGAGCCCAAGTCAGACGCTTAACTGACTAAGCCACCCAGGCGCCCGCAGTTGTTATTTTGTTAATAGCCCTTTCATTCATTCAAAGTTTTATTGTCACAAGATTTTATTTGCTGATACTCTCTTCAAATATTTTCTGTGTGTCCTGATATGTCTCCATAAGATTACCATATTTTCTGGGCCAGAAAGCTCGGTTTCTTCTCACATTTGGAGTTTCCCGTGGTTAGTCTTAAATCATGGGCTTTTAAAGGTAGAACAAAGCTTAGGGATTATTGAATCCAATCCCACATTTTCCTGAGCCATTGCCAGTTATTTCTGTGTATTGTACTCACAACCGAACAGGAAGAATACCAAAAGAATTGATATGATAAATACTATTATTTTCAAATTATGCTCTGTTAAATTTCCCATCTCACTCTGAAAATTTCTGAGAACAATTTGAGATGCTTGGAATATATGGCAGACACAGTTGATTGCCTGCCCTATAGCCATTCTTCCTTCCATTCCTTTTTTCATATTCATAGAGCCCAAATGTGTTCAGTCAGTTATACATCCAGCTTTACTGAGTTCATAAAGATGGGCCTAAGCCAGTCATGGTTAATCCGTTATGCAATTTTAGTCAGCCCGGGACCTACTTCTTACAACCTCTACATACAGATCTCTAGCTCTTTGTAAGCTCAAGGGTGCCAGTGAGGCAAATTCATTTTTTTAAAGGATTATTTTGTGATTATAAATGGAAAGCCATGTTTGAAAAACCCTGCTGTACATATTTTGGACAAGTAAGTTCTCAATACATGCCTCTTACTTAAAAAATACATCGGAGTGATTTAATTTTATGTCAAGGTAGTGGTTTATGGATTTTTCCCCCATTAAAATAGTCTACTAATCAATTCCTGGCTTTCACCCAATTCTATTTACAGTCTACTGAGTGAAACTGCATGTGTGTCCACTGCACTGAAACCCAAACAACAGCAATGATACAGAGTCCTGCTGCTGTGAGTCTGTGTAGCCTGTCAAAGTGTCAAAAGATTTGGCATCAAAACCTCATTTTAAAAGAATGCCTTGAGATACTAATAGGATATTCAATAAGCCACTCGAAAATCCCAAGTCAGCATGGGGAGGCTTTGCAGTTAGCCCAAGAGACATTTTCCAACTCATGAAGAAGTCTCTCATGTGGAACCGTGTCCTCACCATCCCTGCCATGGGCCACTAGAAATTGCTGCTTGGCTGGCAGAGCATGGGAACCATGCTTGTTAGAGCTCACTGTCCATTTTTCTTTCTTTCCTGTTCACTACTATTTTTGGGTCCAAGCTATTTTGGAGTGCAAGGTGCCTCATCACTTTCCTACACAGGGTGGAATAGAAACCTCTACAATTTTAATACGTGCCTGCCCCATTCTTGTTTATATTTGTCAAGCCAATGTTCTAGAATCAACTGCCCTGTACAAAATGTTGAATAAGAAACAGTCCCAACTCTCAAAGAGTTTAGATTTTGTTTTCTGAGTACTGAGTATGCAGGAAAAGAATATGTTTGCTAAGTCAGGAAATTGACGTGCAGTGATCTGAGGTCAGCTTCCAGTCTTAGGTCATTCCGCTTGGGGGAGCCCATTCTCTTAGGATTGACATTCCATGGATATATACCTGTCCAGCTCACCAACTGGTCCTCCCTCTGGTTGTTTGGTGACTTTTCAGATTGGTGTTTAGTAGCCTAAAGGAAAACTTAGTCAACCCGTAAGACTCTGGCACCAAGTGTATGTGGGTGCTTTCCCCACACCAACCAATTCTCCCAGTCTCTGAACACCAACTTGATGTTGTCTAATTTAATGCCACTTGACACTACTCAGAATTAGTGTCAAATCCCATAAATTGAAGGGTTCAATCCCATAAGATTCTCACTTCAGATGCCAGTCATAAGTACTGAGTCCCCAGGGTTACCTGCACTTCTATCTGACTTGGCTATAAAGTCAGGTGTTCCCACAACCCGTCTCAGGTTTGATAGTTTTCTAGAACAGCTCACAAAATTCAGGAAAATATTTACTTACATTTACTGATTATTATAAAGGATATTACCGTAAAGGATGCAGAGGAAGAGCTGGATGAAGAGGGACATAGAGTGAGGTCCTGAAGGGTCCTTTTGTTCCCTTAGAATTAGCATGTGCCACCCTTCAGCACAGGAATCCAGAAGCTCTCCAGTCCCTATTGTTCAGGGTTTATGGAGGTTCCATCACAAGACATGATTGTTTAAATCATTAGTCATCAGTGATTAACTTAATCTTCAGCCCCTCTCCCTTCCCTCCAGGTCAGAGATTGGGGCTGAAAGGTACAAGCTTCTAATCATGGCTGTGCAGTAGCCAATCAAGAGCCACCTCATTAAAACAAAATATGCTCCTCTTACCTAGGAAAGTCTAAGAGATTTAGAAGCTCTGTGTCAGGAACCAGGGGCAGAGACTAAATATATATTATGTATTATGCCACACAGCCACACAGGTTGTTAAATATTTTCAGTGTCTTCCCTGCTTCAGAACATGTATGCATTTGAGTTCTGGACAGCATTGTTTGGTGTTTTCTTGCTTGCTCTCTTTTTTCACTTGTGCCAACAACTGGGATTGAAGACTTCATACTGTGTATTCTATGGGATCGCTGTCAGTTTTTCTTGGTTGTTGTTTGTCTGGAGTTTGATTAGTTTCCTCATATGCTTTGCATATCCTTGGTCCTTACTATGAAATACATATATATTTGTTGTTTGGTTAGGACTTCAAAGTACTCAGAGTAGTGGGACCACTCATCAATGTTCTGTTCACATGAGCAATATACTTAATGAATTAATAAGGAGAAAATAGAAGACCCACACCATGTATAATTTCTACCACTCTTTCTCACTGACCCCAGACATCCTAGTTTATTCTAACTCTTAACACCACAAAAGAGATGGTGATAGCTGAGGCCAGGAGCTTCCACCTCTTGGTAGTAGCTACTGTCTCCTCACTGAGGCAGGCAGCTCATCAGCATGTCTTGGGACACATATTTCATGAGGCAAACCTTTTCCAAGAAGTAGTTACTTAGACTTGTTCATCCATTTCCCACCATGTACACTTCTTCTCTCTTCTCTGAAAACTCTTTTAACTGCCACTCAGGGATAAATTTTAAAATACGCTGTCATTATACAGCTTAAGTAGCGTTTTGCATTTGTAATTTGTTGTGTTGATCCACGTGGACCACATTTTACAAACATAATGGTGCAGTGTAATCCGTTTAAATATGATTAATGCCAATATTTCATAGTGCACCATGCTAACAAATGGAAATACTGTAGTCAGAAAATGGAGCAGCTAATGAGAAGAAAAGCTGGAGAGCAAAGAGCTGCTGGTGAGTTCACACATTGATAAGCATTGGATGAGTCAGAGAGGGCTGGATAAGTGTCTGTGTGCCCAAATTACTCCCTTGTTCCTAGCCCTTAATGTAGTCCTATGTCCCTGCTTAGGAGTCACATCAAAGCTAGCTTCATCCAGCCTCTGTCACAGTTGGTATGCCAGCCAGCCTCTTCCCTCCTTCACCTGTAAGCACCTCTTCTCTGGCGTCTGGGTCTTTTGTTTCCCAGCTCTG